>NC_092714.1:160525189-160828825 GCF_047496885.1 Scyliorhinus torazame
CTGACAGTTTCTGTTCCCATCTTATGCTCCCTAATTCTTGCCTAATCGCATCATAATTATCCCTCCCCCTATTATAAACCTTGCCTTGCCTTATGGCCCTATCCCTCTCCATTGCAATAGTGAAAGACACCGAATTGTGGTCACTATCTCCAAAGTGCTCTCCCACAAACAAATCTAACACTTGGCCCGGTTCATTACCCAATACCAAATCCAATATGGCCCCCCTCTTGTCGGCTTATCCACATATTGTGTCAGGAAACCCTCCTGCACACACTGTACAAAAACTGCCCCATCTGAACTGTTCGACCTATTGAGGTTCCAATCAATATTTGGAAAGTTAAAGCCACCCATGACAACTATGCGCAGATGTTGTGGAGCATTAGGAAGCCACATGAAACCTGTCATATGAGGAGCAATTGAAGTCTCTGGGTCTGTAATCGGTAGAGTTAAGCAGGATGAAGGGGGATCTCATTGAAAGTTACAGGATACTGATAAGCCTGGATAGAGTGAACGTGGAAAGGATGTTTCCACTTGTAGGAAAAACTAGAACCAGAGGGCATAGCGTCAGACTAAAGGGACGATCCTTTAAAACTGAGATGAGGAGGAATTTCTTTAGCGAGAGGGTGGTGAATCTGTGGAACTCTTTGCCGCAGAAGGCTGCGGAGGCCAAGTCACTGAGTGTCTTTAAGACAGAGATAGATAGGTTCTTAATAAGGGGATTAGGGGTTATGGGAAGAAGGCAAGAGAATGAGAAACATATCAGACATGATCGAATGGCGGAGCAGGCTCGATGGGCTGAGTGGCCTAATTCTGCTCCTATGTCTTATGGTCTTAAAAGGCGATACAGAGCTAGTTTTGGCCCTGGTATAGTTTTGAAGGTATCTATTAAACTCCCCTCAACATCCTCTGCTCTCAAGTGAAAATTTCTGCTCAAAGCAGAGCCCAAACAGAGACACGAATCCCATACTTTGAGGTTAAAAGTCTGAGCTGTCTTGAATCCATCAGTTTAGTTCGTTGTGTACCTGTGAATCCGTCCTCTGTCCTTTTTAATGAGGCAGTGATCTCCGACGTGGCTTTGTATTAACCAGTTCCTGTTTTATAGGCAGTTGTTTAGGTTTATGTTTGTACCCTGTTGCATGTTCATGTCCTGCCTCTCACTGAGCTCTCCCTTGTTCACAGTGAAGGGGAGTGGGACTTTTACTGGTGTGACATCAGCTGGCTGCGAGAGAACTTTGGCTACACATATATGGATGAACATGTCCGTGTCTGTCACTTTCGCAATCACTACGAGGTATGAATCCCACTGTTCCAGGGCATGATAGAAATAATCACCACAAAATGGAGCTCATCACAATTAATTTGAAAACAACAGGAAGACATTGGTCCGGGGCACTGGTCATTAATGGGCAGTAATGCATCGTGCACTCACCCCCCTACCCCACCCCCTCCCGCCACTTTGCCCTCCTCCTTACCTTGAATCATCATAGCCATGAAGTTGTGATTGCTTCTCGCAGGTTATTGAGGGGGAGTTGTGACTCGAAGCTTGGTAAAAGAGTTGAGTTTTAAAGAGGAGATGTTCAAATTCCCCTGCTGACTTGCCCTTCTCTATTTCTGTAAACTCCACTAGTCCGACAACTCTCTGAAACCTCTAATCCTCCTATTGTGGCCTCTCTGATTTTATTCACACCACCTGCCTTCAACCACTGGACTTATCTTCTGGAATTCTCTCCTTAAACCTCTACACCTGTCATCTCCTACCAGACCCTTCTCAGAAGGGTAGCATTGTGGATAGCACAATTGCTTCACAGCTCCAGGGTCCCAGGTTCGATTCTGGCTGGGGTCACTGTCTGTGCGGAGTCTGCACATCCTCCCCGTGTGTGCGTGGGTTTCCTCCGGGTGCTCCGGTTTCCTCCCACAGTCCAAAGATGTGCAGGTTAGGTGGATTGGCCATGATAAATTGCCCTTAGTGTCCAAAATTGCCCTTCGTGTTGGGTGGGGTTACTGGGTTATGGGGATAGGATGGAGGTGTTGACCTTGGGTAGGGTGCTCTTTCCAAGAGCCGGTGCAGACTCGATGGGCCAAATGGCCTCCTTCTGCACTGTAAATTCTATGAATCTATGAACTCAGCTCCCCACTGTTCACCTGTTCTAAGATCTCTTCCTATGGCCCATTGTAAAATCTGTTGACACTTTTGTGTAGCACCTTGAGATATTTTACTCTGGGAAAGGCACTGCAGCCAACTCTCATTGTTAACAAAATTTCACAAAAGGTGAAATTGCAAACACTGAACTTGAGGAGTGTACGTATTACAAACAATTGCAAACAGTGCACGCTTTCTATGTTGGAAAGGTGAGATTTAACCTTCATTCTGTTAATTCTCTAACACATCGAGTCAAGTGAGAGGTGTTAGAGTCACAGAGGTTTACAGCATGGAAACAGGCCCTCAGCCCAACTTGTCCATGCCGCCCAATTTTTACCACTAAGCTAGTCCCAATTGCCCGCATTTGGCCCATATATGGGGAGCACACAGCCCACTCTACAGGTGTGGTACAGCAGAAATGGAAAATAATTTTTGAAAGCAAAACAATGTTTATTCTATGAACTCAAGTTAACCTTTTTAAAACATACAGTGAACATCTTAGCAACCATCAATTCAAACATAACCCCCAAAGAAGACAACACTAAGTAATCCTTAAGCTGTCCTTTTAACATCCATAAGACTTTTTAAAAAAAACTTTAAACAGAAGCACATCAGGTTAAAGTCACTACTGAGAGCAGTTATTAGTTTTAAATCACTAAAGTATCGATTTACAGTCTTTAGATTACAGAGAGAGAGACTCATACACCATCTGGCTGTGACTACAGCTATCCAGCTCTGAAAACGAAACTAAAACACACCCTGCAGCAAATAGCCTAAAACGAAAGTAAAAAGCTGTCAGACAGCCCAGCTCCACCCATTCTCTGACATCACTGCAGTAGTCAACACCCATTTCTTAAAGGTACTCTCACTGCTGATATTTATATACACACCCATTTATAAACACCTATTTCTTAAAGGTACTCTCACATGACACCTCCCCCCAGAAAAGAAAATAAACCATCAACTTCAAGATGGTTTCATTATTCAACTTTTCACTATCCTTTAAGAAATGCACACAGTAAATGTACATTTTTGTTTCAAAAAATCAACACACGCAAACAGGTGTAATAGTATAGTCCATTTTGGTTCTTCTTCCTCCAACTGAAATCCTTCTCGATTGACAGTCTCTTTGAACAAGAAGGTCTCTGCACGATCCATCCATTTCTCTACGCCTCGGCATTTCTCTTTAAAGTCAGATACTTTAGTTCAAATCTGACCACAGAGTCCCTTGTAATTCTCCAACACAGGAGCATTGGTTATCACAGCTTTCAGGCAGTCAAATGCCTGTTGAAAGTCCGCTGTCCACTGAAATCTTTGATGTTTCTACAGCAAGTCTATCAGTGGAGCAACCACGCTACAAAACGTTTGCACAAATGTTCGATCAAATCCAGTCATGCCAAGAAATCGCATTATTTCCCTTTCTCTTTAGGGTATCGGAAACTCCTCAATAACTGTTGGTTTCACATCCCGTGTAACCATTCGGCCAAGGAAAGTGACTTGGGCTTTTCCAAATTCACTTTTGGCTAGGTTTATCACCAAACCCGCCTTCTGAAGTCGATTGAATAACTCCAACAGATGTTTTAAATGTTCTTTCCATGTCTGGCTGAAAATTACCAGATCGTCGATGTGTACCGTTCAATTGGGTAATCCTGAATCAACTTTGTTAGTTAACCGTCGAAATGTGGCTGGGGCGTTTTACATGCCAAATGGCATAACTTTGAATTGGTATATACCATCTGGAGTCACAAAAGCTGTAATTTCCTTCACCCTTTCAGATAAAGGCACCTGCCAGTAACCTTTAAGTAAATCCAGTTTGGAAATAAAAGCTGATTGTCCCACTTTCTCAATGCAATCCTCCAAACGTGGGATAGAACATAAGAACATTAGAACTAGGAGTAGGAGAAGGCCATCTGGCCCCTCGAGCCTGCTCCGCCATTCAATGAGATAATGGCTGATCTTTTGTGGACTCAGCTCCACTTTCCGGCCCGAACACCAGAACCCTTAATCCCTTTATTCTTCAAAAAAATATCTATCTTTATCTTAAAACATTTAATGAAGGGGCCTCAACTGCTTCACTGGGCAAGGAATTCCATAGATTCACAACCCTTTGGGTGAAGACGTTCCTCCTAAACTAAGTCCTAAATCTACTTCCCCTTATTTTGAGGCTGTGCCCCCTAGTTCTGCTTTCACCCGCCAGTTGAAACAACCTGCCCGCATCTATCATAACTATTCCCTTCATAATTTTATATGTTTCTATAAGATCTCTCCTCATCCTTCCAAATTCCAACGAGTACAGTCCCAGTCTACTCAACCTCTCCTCATAATCCAACCCCTTCAACTCTAGGATTAACCTAGTGAATCTCCTCTGCACACCCTCCAGCGCCAGTACGCCCTTTCTCAGGTAAAGAGACCAAAGGTGTGGCCTCACTAACACCTTATACAATTGCAGCATAACCTCCCTAGTCTTAAACTCCATCCCTCTAGCAATGAAAGACAACATTCCATTTGCCTTCTTAATCACCTGTTGCACCTGTAAACCAACGTTTTGCGACTCATGCACTAGCACACCCAGGTCTCTCTGCACAGCAGCATGTTTTAATATTTTATCATTTAAATAATAATCCCTTTTGCTGTTATTCATACCAAAATGGATAACCTCACATTTGTCAACATTGTATTCCATCTGCCAGACCCTAACCCATTCACTTAACCTATCCAAATCCCTCTGCAGACTTCCGGTATCCTCTGCACTTTTTGCTTTACCACTTATCTTAGTGTCGTCTGCAAACCTGGACACATTGCCCTTGATCCCCAACTCCAAATCATCTATGTAAATTGTGAACAATTGTGGGCCCAACACTGATCCCCGAGGGACACCACTAGCTCCTGATTGCCAACCAGAAAAACACCCATTAATCCCCACTCTTTGCTTACTATTAATTAACCAATCCTCTATCCATGCTACTACTTTACCCATAATGCCATGCATTTTTCTCTTATGCAGCAACCTTTTGTGTGGCGCCTTGTCAAAGGCTTTCTGGAAATCCAGATATACTACACCCATTAGAACATAGAACATAGAACATTACAGCGCAGTACAGGCCCTTCGGCCCTCGATGTTGCGCCGACCTGTGAAACCACTCTAAAGCCCATCTACACTATTCCCTTATTGTCCATATGTCTATCCAATGACCATTTGAATGTCCTTAGTGTTGGCGAGTTCACTACTGTTGCAGGCACGGCATTCCATGCCCTTACTACTCTCTGAGTAAAGAACCTACCTCTGACATCTGTCTTATATCTATCTCCCCTCAATTTAAAGGTATGTCCCCTCGTGCTAGACATCACCATCCGAGGAAAAAGGCTCTCACTGTCCACCCTATCCAATCCTCTGATCATCTTGTATGCCTCAATTAAGTCACCTCTTAACCTCCTTCTCTCTAACGAAAACAGCCCCAAGTCCCTCAGCCTTTCCTCAGAAGATCTTCCCTCCATACCAGGCAACATTCTGGTAAATCTCCTCTGCACCCTTTCCAATGCTTCCACATGCTTCCTGTAATGCGGCGACCAGAATTGCACGCAATACTCCAAATGCGGCCGCACCAGAGTTTTGTACAGCTGCAACATGACCTCATGGCTCCGAAACTCAATCCCTCTACCAAAAAAGTACGAAGTCTTACAACACCAGGTTAAAGTCCAACAGGTTTGTTTCGATGTCACTAGCTTTCGGAGCGCTGCTCCTTCCTCAGGTGAATGAAGAGGTCTGTTCCAGAAACACATATATAGACAAATTCAAAGATGCCAAACAATGCTTGGAATGCGAGCATTAGCAGGTGATTAAATCTTTACAGATCCAGAGAAGGGGTAACCCCAGGTTAAAGAGGTGTGAATTGTACCAAGCCAGGACAGTTGGTAGGATTTCGCAGGCCAGATGGTGGGGGATGAATGTAATGCGACATGAATCCCAGGTCCCGGTTGAGGCCGCACTCATGTGTGCGGAACTTGGCTATAAGTTTCTGCTCGGCGATTCTGCGTTGTCGCGGGTCCTGAAGGCCGCCTTGGAGAACGCTTACCCGGAGATCAGAGGCTGAATGCCCTTGACTGCTGAAGTGTTCCCCGACTGGAAGGGAACATTCCTGCCTGGTGATTGTTGCGCGATGTCCGTTCATTCGTTGTCGCAGCGTCTGCATGGTCTCGCCAATGTACCACGCTTCGGGACATCCTTTCCTGCAGCGTATGAGGTAGACAACGTTTGCCGAGTCGCACGAGTATGTACCGCGTACCTGGTGGGTGGTGTTCTCACGTGTAATAATGAGAACCAATACCAATAAAAGCTAACACACAGTACGCCTTCTTAACAACCCTCTCAACCTGAGTGTTTGAGGTGAGGGACGCCGACAGTGTCCCTGCTGATTTCATCTGTGGGAAGTGCACCCATCTCCTGCTCCTCAGAAACCGCGTTAGGGAACTGGAGCTGGAGCTGGATGAACTTCGGATCATTCGGGAGGCAGAGGTGGTCATAGATAGAAGCTTCAGGGATGTAGTTACTCCGAAGAATAAAGATAGATGGGTGACGGTGAGAGGGGCTGGGAGGAAGCAGTCAGTACAGGGATCCCTGTGGTCGTTCCCCTTAGTAACAAGTATACCGCTTTGGATACTGTTGGGGGGGGATAACTTACCAGGGGTAAGCCATGGGGTGCAGGTCTCTGGCACAGAGTCTGTCCCTGTTGCTCAGAAGGGAAGGGGGGAGAGGAGTAGAGCATTAGTCATTGGAGACTCCATAGTTAGGGGGATAGAGAGGAGATTCTGTGGGAACGAGAGAGACTCGCGGTTGGTGTGTTGCCTCCCAGGTGCCAGTGTGCGTGATGTCTCGGATCGTGTTTTCGGGATCCTTAAGGGGGAAGGGGAGCAGCCCCAAGTCGTGGTCCACATAGGTACCAACGACAAAGGTAGGAAAAGGGATAGGGATGTAAGGCAGGATTTCAGGGAGCTAGGGTGGAAACTTATATCTAGGACAAACAGAGTTATTATCTCTGGGTTGTTACCCGTGCCACGTGATAGCGAGACGAGGAATAGGGAAAGAGAGGAGTTGAACGCGTGGCTACAGGGATGGTGCAGGAGGGAGGGTTTCAGATTTCTGGATAATTGGGGCTCATTCTGGGGTCGGTGGGACCTCTACAAACGGGATGGTCTACACCTGGACCAGAGGGGTACCAATATCCTGGGGGGGAAATTTGCTAATGCTCTTCGGGAGGGTTTAAACTAGTTCAGCAGGGGCTTGGGAACCTGAATTGTAGCTCTAGTATACAGGAGGTTGAGAGTAGTGAGGTCATGAGTAAGGTTTAAAGTTGCAGGAGTGTACAGGCAGGCAGGAAGGTGGTTTAAAGTTTAAAGGTGTCTTCTTCAATGCCAGGAGCATCCGGAATAAGGTGGGTGAACTTGCGGCATGGGTTGGTATCTTGGACTTCGATGTTGTGGCCATTTCTGAGACATGGATAGAGCAGGGACAGGAATGGTTGTTGCAGGTGCTGGTGTTTATATATTTCCGTAAGCTCAGGGAAGGTGGTAAAAGAGGGGGAGGGGTGGCATTGTTAGTCAAGGACAGTATTACGGTGGCAGAAAGGACGTTTGATGAGGACTCGTCGATTGAGGTAGTATGGGCTGAGGGGTTTTCTGTAGGCCTCCGAAAAGTTCCAGAGATGTAGAGGAAAGGATTGCAAAGATGATTCTGGATAGGAGCGAAAACAACAGGGTAGTTGTTATGGGGGACTTTAACTTTCCAAATATTGACTGGAAACACTATAGTTCGAGTACTTTAGATGGGTCCGTTTTTGTCCAATGTGTGCAGGAGGGTTTCCTGACACAGTATGTAGATAGGCCAACAAGAGGCTAGGGCGTATTGGATTTGGTACTGGGTAATGAACCAGGACAGGTGTTAGATTTGGAGGTAGGTGAGCACTTTGGTGATAGTGACCACAATTCGATTACGTTCACTTTAGTGATGGAAAGGGCTAGGTATATACCGCAGGGCAAGAGTTATATCTGAGGGAAAGGCAATTATGATGCGATGAGGCAAGACTTAGGATGCATCAGATGGAGAGGAAAACTGCAGGGGATGGGCACAATGGAAATATGGAGCTTGTTCAAAGGGCAATTTATCATGGCCAATCCACCTAACCTGCACATCTTTGGACTGTGGGAGGAAACCGGAGCACCCGGAGGAAACCCACGCACACACGGGGAGGATGTGCAGACTCCGACACAGACAGTGACCCAAGCCGGAATCGTACCTGGGACCCTGGATCTGTGAAGCAATTGTGCTATCCACAATGCTTCCGTGCTGCCCTGGATGCTCCAAAGTGAGTGCCAACGCAGCTCCCGAGCCGTCAAGCGGTCTAACAGGAGCTGCAACTGGACACACTTCTTGCACGTGAAGGAGCCAGGGACAGTGGAAGTGTCCCTGAGCGCCCCATCGCACATGAGGAGCATGACACGGGTCTGGGATCTCCTGCTATGTCTTAAACCTTCGGTTAACTTATACAACTACAAGTCCGGAAAAAACCCGAGAAAAAATAAATAAATATACCAATGAAAAGAAAAAGAAAGAAGAAAAAGTACTTACCAGTCACTTACCAGGATAAAAAGCACCACCTTCCCCCCAAGCTTCGAATTCCCACCTAGCTTCAAATTCCCAAACTCACTCTTAGCTGTGTCTCACTCTGACTGTGTCTTCTCTGGCTCACTGGGAGAACTCCCAGTAATAGGACAAGAGTCCGTTCTTGTAACTGCATTCACCTTTCGATAGTCCACACACAACCGTTGGGTACCGTCTGGTTTAGGTCCCATCACTATGGGTGAGCGCCATTGGCTGCAACCCACTTCAATTATGCCATTTTTAAGCATACTCTCAATCTCTTTGGTAACCTGAGCCAATTTTAAAGGGTTACGTCTGTATGGGTGTTGTTTGATTTGGACAGCCTTTCCCACATCTACATCATGTATAGCCATTTTAGTACTTCCCAATTCATCTCCACAAACTTGCCCATGTGATATCAATAACTCTTTCAGGTCAGTTTTTTTTTCCTCTGGAAGGTACCTCAACAATTTATCCCAATTTTTAAGAACATCCTAGTTTTCCAATTTAATTTGAGGAATGTCAAATTCACAGTCATCTGGATTTGGTTCGTCACTTTGAGTTAGAATCATTAAAACCTCCTCCTTCTACTCTCCTTCCCTTTCAAAGTACCTTTTAAACATATTCACAGGACGCACTCAGTGAGTCTTCCTTCTATCTGGTGTTTTTACCACATAATTCACCTCACTTAATTTCCTTTCAATCTGTAAGGTCCACAAAACCTAGCTTTTAAAGGTTCACCTACCACTGGTAACAATACGAAAACTCTATCTCCACTGGCAAAACTACGAACTTTGGATTTCCTGTCCGCTCCCAGTTTCATCACATTTTGTGCATCTTTCTAATGCTGTCGAGCCAATTCACCTGCTCACTTTAATTGTTTCCTAAAATTAGACACGTAATCCAATAATGTAATTTCCGATTTCTCACTCACCAATTTTTTCTTAATCAATTTAAGTGGTCCTCTTACCTCAGTCAAAAGGACTAAATTTGGTAGACGCATTAGGTGCATCTCAAATTGCAAACAGTACGAATGGAATTCCTTTTTCCCAATCCTCTGGATAATCGTGACAATAAGCCCTCAACATTGTCTTTAATGTCTGATGCCACCTTTCTAACGCTCCCTGCGATTCTGGATGGTATGCAGTTGATTTAAATTGTTTTATTCCTAAGCTATCCATAACTTCTTTGAATAACCTTGAGGAAACATTTGATCCTTGATCCGATTGTATTTCTGTGGGTAGTCCATATCTAGTAAATAATTTAAGTAACTCCTCCACAATCTTTTTAGCTGTAATATTATGTACTGGAATGGCCTCTGGAAACCTAGCAGACACATCCGTTATAGTCAAAAGATATTGATTCCCACTTTTCATTTTAGGAAGCGGTCCTACGCAATCAATTCAGACCCTTGTAAAAGGTTCCTCAAATACTGGAATGGGTATTAAGGGTGCAGGCTTTATCACTGCTTGAGGTTTCCCTATCACTTGACATGTGTGACATGATTGACAAAATTTAACTACATCGTTATGTAGTCCAGGCCAATAGAAATGTTTTTGTATTTTAGCTTGAGTTTTCCTTATTCCCAAATGACCTCCCACTGGTACCTCATGTGCAACTCGCAACACCTCCTTTCTATACCCTACCGGCAATACTACTTGATAAACCCCTGCCCACTTTTCATCCGCCTGCAAATGTAAAGGTCTCCATTTTCTCATCATGACATCACTTTTACGGTAATAACACTCTGGTATACACTCAGATTCCTCTTCTGTATATGCTTTCTGATACATCCGTTTTATTTCTATATCTTTCTGTTGTAACTCCGCCAATTTTCCTGAACTAAAAATATCGGCCGCATCCTCCACCTGTTCTTGTTCTTTTTCAACCATCTGATCAAAAATTGTTTGTGATAATTGCACTTCAACTTCATCTTCACTCTTTGATTTCTCCTCTTGTCTTAACCTGTGACTTAGAACATAGAACATTACAGCCAGTACAGGCCCTTCAGCCCTCGATGTTGCACCGACCTGTGAAACCACTCTAAAGCCCATCTACACTATTCCCTTATCGTCCATATGTCTATCCAATGACCATTTGAATGCCCTTAGTGTTGCCGAGTCCACTACTATTGCAGGCAGGGCATTCCACGCCCTTACTACTCTCTGAGTAAAGAACCTACTTCTGACATCTGTCTTATATCTATCTCCCCTCAATTTAAAGCTATGTCCCCTCGTGCGAGACATCACCATCCGAGGAAAAAGGCTCTCACTATCCACCCTATCCAATCCTCTAATCATCTTGTATGTCTCAATTAAGTCACCTCTTAACCTTCTTCTCTCTCACGAAAACAGCCTCAAGTCCCTCAGCCTTTCCTCATAAGATCTTCCCTCCATACCAGGCAACATTCTGGTAAATCTCCTCTGCACCCTTTCCAATGCTTCCACATCCTTCTTATAATGCGGCGACCAGAATTGCACGCAATACTCCAAATGCGGCCGCACCAGAGTGTTGTATAGCTGCAACATGACCTCATGGCTCCAAAACTCAATCTCTCTACCAATAAAAGCTAACACACCGTACGCCTTCTTAACAACCCTCTCAACCTGGGTGGCAACTTTCAGGGATCTATGTACATGGACACCGAGATCTCTCTGCTCATCCACACTGCCAAGAATCTTACCATTAGCCCAGTACTCAGTCTTCCTGTTATTCCTTCCAAAATGAATCACCTCACACTTTTCTGCATTAAACTCCATTTGCCACCTCTCAGACAAGCGCTGCAGCTCATCTGTGTCCCTCTGTAACTTGTAACATCCTTCCGCACTGTCCACAACTCCACCGACTTTAGTGTCATCTGCAAATTTATTCACCCATCCTTCTACACCCTCCTCCAGGTCATTTATAAAAATGACAAACAGCAATGGCCCCAAAACAGATCCTTGTGGTACCCCACTAGTAACTGGACTCCAGTCTGAACATTTCCCATCAACCACCACCCTTTGTCTTCTTCCAGCCAGCCAATTTCTGATCCAAACTGCTAAATCACCCTGAATCCCATGCCTCCGTATTTTCTGTCGTAGCCTACCGTGGGGAACCTTATCAAACACTTTACTGAAATCCATATACACCACATCAACTGCTTTACCCTCATCCACCTGTTTGGTCACCTTCTCGAAGAACTCAATAAGGTTTGTGAGGCACGACCTATCCTTCACAAAACCGTGTTGACTATCTCTAATCAAATTATTCCTTTCCAGATGATTATACATCCGGTCTCTTATAAACCTTTCCAAGATTTTGCCCACAACAGAAGTAAGGCTCACTGGTCTATAGTTACCGGGGTTGTCCCTACTCCCCTTCTTGAACAAGGGGACAACATTTGCTATCCTCCAGTCTTCTGGCACTATTCCTGTAGACAAAGATGACTTAAAGATCAAAGATCAAAGCCAAAGGCTCAGCAATCTCCTCCCTAGCTTCCCAGAGAATCCTAGGATAAATCCCATCTGGCCCGGGGGACTTTCCTATTTTCACACTTTCCAGAATTGCGAACACCTCCTCCTTATGAACCTCAAGCCCTTCTAGTCTAGTAGCCTGAATCTCAGTATTCACCTCGACAACATTGTCTTTTTCCTGTGTCAATACTGACGAAAAATATTCATTTAGCACCTCTCCTATCTCCTCGGACTCCACGCACAACTTCCCACTACTGTCCTTGACTGGCCCTACTCTTACCCTAGTCATTCTTTTATTCCTGACATATCTATAGAAAGCTTTAGGGTTATCCTTGATCCTACCTGCCAAAGACTTCTCATGTCCCCTCCTGGCTCTTCTTAGCTCTCTCTTTAGGTCTTTCCTAGCTAACTTGTAACTCTCGAGCGCCCTAACTGAACCTTCATGTCTTATCTTTACATAAGCCTCCTTCTTCCTCTTGACAAGTGTTTCGACTGCTTTCGTAAACCACGGTTCCCTTGCTCGACCACTTCCTCCCTGCCTGACAGGTGCATACTTATGAAGGACACGCAGTAGTTGTTCCTTGAACAAGCTCCACATTTCCATTGTGCCCATCCCCTGCAGTTTTCCTCTCCATCCGATGCATCCTAAGTCATGCCTCATCGCATCATAATTGCCTTTCCCCCGGATATAACTCTTGCCCTGCGGTATATACCTATCCCTTTCCATCACTAAAGTAAACGTAATCGAAATGTGGTCACTATCACCAAAGTGCTCACCTACCTCCAAATCTAACACCTGTCCTGGTTCATTACCCAGTACCAAATCCAATACGGCCTCGCCTCTTGTTGGCCTATCTACATACTGTGTCAGGAAACCCTCCTGCACACATTGGACAAAAACGGACCCATCTAAAGTACTCGAATTATAGCGTTTCCAGTCAATATTTGGAAAGTTAAAGTCCCCCATAAAATTACCCTGTTGCTTTCGCTCCGATCCAGAACCATCTTTGCAATCCTTTCCTCTACATCTCTGGAACTTTTCGGATGCCTACAGAAAATCCTTAACAGGATGACCTCCTTTCCTGTTTCTAACCTCAGCCAATACTACCTCAGTAGACGAGTCCTCATCAAACGTCCTTTCTGCCACTGTAATACTGCCCTTGACTAACAATGCCACCCCTCCCCCTCTTTTACCACCTTCCCTGAGCTTACTGAAATATCTAAACCCCGGCACCTGCCACAACCATTCCTGTCCCTGCTCTATCCATGTCTCAGAAATGGCCACAACATCAAAGTCCCAGGTACCAACCCATGCCGTAAGTTCCCCCACCTTATTCCGGATGCCCTGGCATTGAAGAAGACACACTTTAAACCACCTTCCTGCCTTCCGGTACACTCCTGCAACTTTGAAACCTTACTCATGTCCTCGCTACTCTCAACCTCCTGTATACTGGAGCTACAATTCAGGTTACCAAGCCCCTGCTGAACTAGTTTAAACCCTCCCGAAGCGCATTAGCAAATTCCCCCCCCGGGATATTGGTACCGCTCTGGTCCAGGTGTAGACCATCCCGTTTGTAGAGGTCCCACCGACCCCAGAATGAGCCCCAATTATCCAGAAATCTGAAACCCTCCCTCCTGCACCATCCCTGTAGCCACGTGTTCAACTCCTCTCTCTCCCTATTCCTCGTCTCGCTATCACGTGGCACGGGTCACAATCCATAGATAATAACTCTGTTTGTCCGAGATCTAAGTTTCCACCCTAGCTCCCTGAATTCCTGCCTTACATCCCTATCCCTTTTCCTACCTATGTCGTTGGTACCTATGTGGAGCACGACTTAGGGCTGCTCCCCCTCCCACTTAAGGATCCCGAAAATACGATCCGAGACATCACGCACCCTGGCACCTGGGAGGCAACACACCAACCACGAGTCTCTCTCGTTCCCACAGAATCTCCTCTCTATCCCCCTAACTATGGAGTCTCCAATGACTAATGCTCTACTCTCCCCCCCTTCCCTTCTGAGCAACAGGGACAGACTCTGTGCCAGAGACCTGCACCCCATGGCTTACCCCTGGTAAGTCATCCCCCCCCAACAGTATCCAAAGCGGTATACTTGTTACTAAGGGGAACGACCACAGGGGATCCCTGCACTGACTGCTTCCTCCCAGCCCCTCTCACCGTCACCCATCTATCTTTATTCTTCGGAGTAACTACATCCCTGAAGCTTCTATCTATGACCACCTCTGCCTCCCGAATGATCCGAAGTTCATCCAGCTCCAGCTCCAGTTCCCTAACGCAGTTTCTGAGGAGCTGGAGATGGGTGCACTTCCCACAGATGAAATCAGCAGGGACACTGACGGCGTTCCTCACCTCAAACATTCTGCAGGAGGAACATTGCACTACCTTCCTTGCCATCCCCTCTAGATAATAAATGAAAAAGAAAGAATGAGCTTACCTGTTATTCACTCCCCTTCTCAGCAAGCACTCACTCAGCAATCTCTGCGCCACGCACGATAACACCTAAGGGAAAATAAAAGAAAAACTACTTACCAGTCACCAGCCAATCCCTTACCTGCAGGCTGTGACTTCACGGTTCAACTTCTACCTGCCCTCGAGCCTTCCTCTTGATCTTTACAGCAGTTGGTTTTTGTTTGGTTAGAGGAGGGGGTAGGGAGGGAAACACTGAAGAAGTGTTTCGGGAGCTCCTCCACAAACCACGTTCAAGTTACGGTGAGCACAACAGACGTATGCAAATTGCCCCCGCAACAGCCAATCAGCAGCTCTGCTCTACTGCCCTCTGCTGGATCAACTGCCACCTGCGACCTTGTTACTACACAATCCGGCAAAATCCCAGGATATGTTGTAACTCTGTTCAAGAAAGGGAATAGTAATGACCCTGGTAATTATAGGCCAGTTCGTCTTACTTCGGTGGTCGGGAAGATAATGGAAAAGGTCCTGAAGGATAGGATTTATGACCATTTGGAAAGATGCAGTTTAATCCGGGATAGTCAACACGGATTCGTGAAGGGTAGGTCTTGCCTCACAAATTTGATTGAATTCTTTGAGGAGGTAACTAAGTGTGTAGATGAAGGTAGAGCAGTTGATGTCGTATACATGGATTTCAGTAAGGCGTTTGATAAGGTTCGCCATGGTCGGCTCATGAAGAAAGTACGGAGGTGTGGGATAGAGGGAAATTTGGCCAATTGGATAAATAACTGGCGATCACATAGATGACAGAGGGTGGTGGTGGATGGAAAATTTTCAGACTGGAGACCAGTTACCAGCGGTGTACCACAGGGATCAGTGCTGGGTCCTCTGCTATTTGTGATTTTTATCAATGACTTGGAGGAGGGGGCTGAAGGGTGGGTTAGTAAATTTGCTGATGACACCAAGATTGGTGGAGTAGTGGATGAGGTGGAGGGCTGTTGTAGACTGCAAAGAGACATTGATAGGTTGCAGAGCTGGGCCGAAAAATGGCAGATGGAGTTTAACCCTGCGATGTGATTCATTTTGGTAGAAAAAATTTGAATGCGGATTACCGGGTCAACGGCAGGGTTCTGAGGAATGTGGAGGAACAGAGAGATCTTGGGGTTCATGTCCACAGATCTCTGAAGGTTGCCACTCGAGTGGATAGAGCCGTGAAGAAGGCTTATAGTGTGTTAGCGTTTATTAACAGGGGGCTTGAGTTTAAGAGCCGCAGGGTTATGCTGCAACTATACATGACCCTGGTGAGACCACTTTGGAGTATTGTGTGCAGTTCTGGTCACCTCATTCTCGGAAGGATGTGGAAGCAATGGAAAGGGTGCAAAGGAGATTTACCAGGATGCTGCCTGGTTTGCAGGATAGGTCTTATGAGGAAAGGTTGAGGGAGCTCGGGCTTTTCTCTTTGGAGCGGAGGAGGATGAGAGGCGACTTAATAGAGGTTTATAAGATGAGAGGGGGATAGATAGAGTGGACGTTCATAGACTATTTCCTCGGGTGGATGTTGCTGTTGCAAGGGGGCATAACTATAAGGTTCAGGGTGGGAGATATAGGAGGGATGTCCGAGGTAGGTTCTTTACTCATAGAGTGGTTCGGGTGTGGAATGGACTGCCTGCTGTGATAGTGGAGTCGGACACTTTAGGAACTTTCAAGTGGTTATTGGATAGGCACACGGAGCACACCAGAATGACAGGGTGTGGGATAGCTTGATCTTGGTTTCGGACAATGCTCGGCACAACATCGAGGGCCGAAGAGCCTGTTATGTGCTGTACTGTTCTATGTTCTATATTCTGATGGGTACTGCGCAGGATACCACCTTGTTTAACTGATTTGTACACACACACCTAAAAGCTGGGTAATCAGTGTGCTGATTTGGCATCAAGGTTACCATTTTTCTCATGTCATGCTCCAGCCTAGGCCATCTCAACCATACTCAGCCGAACACATGAAGGACTGCCCACCCTCTCTCTTGCCAACTCTTCTTAAAGGAATCATAAACTCTTCTCATCCTTCTTGGACAGTCCCTCAGGATCAAGGATGACTTGTTTCCACTCCAGTTCGAGGGGTTCTGAGATGGCTGATTTCTTGAACAGAGGAACAACATTCGCCACTCTCCAGTCCTCTGGCACTATCCCTGTGGACAATGAGGACCCAAAGATCAAAGCCAAAGGCTCTGCAATCTCATCCCTTGCCTCCCAAAGAATCCTAGGATATATCCCATCTGGCCCAGCTCCACCCACACTCTGACATCACTGCATTTCTTAAAGGTACATTGCTTAAACATCCATTTCTTAAAGGCATTCCCACATGACACCTCTCCTTGGTGAACACTGAATAAAAGTATTCATTCAATGCCTCTCCTATCTCTTCTGACTCCATGCACAAGTTCCCACTACTGTCCTTGACCGGCCCTAAACTTACCCTAGTCATTCTTTTATTTCTCAAAAAAGAGTAAAAAGCCTTGGTGTTTTCCTTGATCCGACCCGCCAAGGACTTCTCATGCCCCCTCCTAGCTCTCCTAAGCCCTTTTCTTAAGCTCATTCCTTGCTACCGTGTAACCCTCAAGTGACCCAACTGAACCTTGTTTTCTCATCCTTACACACGCTCCCTTTTTCCTCTTGACAAGACATTCAATCTCTTTTGTGAACCATGGTCCCCTCACACGGCCATTCCCTCCCTGCCTGACAGGGACATACCTATCAAGCATACACAGTATTTGCTCCTTGAACAAGCTCAACTTTTCATTTGTGCCTTTCCCTGACAGTTTCTGTTCGCATCTTATGCTCCCTAATTCTTGCCTAATCGCATCATAATTACCCTCCCCCAATTATAAACCTTGCCCTGCCGTATGGCCCTATCCCTCTCCATTGCAGTAGTGAAAGACACCAAATTGTGGTCACAATCTCCAAAGTGCTCTCCCACAAACAAATCTAACACTTGGCCCGGTTCATAACCCAGTACCAAATCCAATGTGGCCCCCCCTCTTGTCGGCCTATCCACATATTGTGTCAGGAAACCCTCCTGCACACACTGTACAAAAACTGCCCCATCCGAACTGTTCAATCTATAGAGGTTCCAATCAATATTTGGAAAGTTAAAGTCACCCATGACAACCACCCTGAGACCTCCACACCTATCCATAATCTGTTTTGCTATTTCTTCATCGACATCTCTATTACTATTTTGGGGCCTATAGAAAACTCCTAACAACGTGACCGCTCGTTTCTTATTAATGAAATGTGTTGTGAAGTATTGTTGCAGGGGAACCCAATTGGCTCTCAATCTACATTCTAAGGTTTAGATTTTCGTACATTCTTCTTTCTTTACATGCAAGCTGACACGGAAAAACTTCATGGTGAAAAATCTGAAGAGGTTTCGTAAACAACTGGAACGTGAGCAGGGCAAGCTGGAGGCGGCTAAATGTGATTTCTTTCCAAAGACCTTCGAGCTCCCGGTTGAGTACCACCTCTTTGTCGAGGAATTCAAGAGAAATCATGGAATCACCTGGATTATGAAACCGGTGAGAAAATACCCACCAAGTCGGCACAAAGAAGGGAGGAGGTTTCTTAAACTCTCGCGCTGACCGCACTGTACCCCAGTCCCTAATCTCCCAGATACCTCACACACTGCCCGTACTGAACCCCAGTCCCTACTCCCAGATACCCCACACACTGCCCATACTGAACCCCAGTCCCTACTCCCAGATACCCCACACACTGCCCGTACTGTACCCCAGTCCCTACTCTCCCAGATACCCCACACACTGCCCGTACTGTACCCCAGTCCCTACTCTCCCAGATACCACACACACTGCCCGTACTGTACCCCAGTCTCTACTCTCCCAGATACCCCACACACTGCCCGTACTGTACCCCAATCCCTACTATCTCAGATACCACACACACTGCCCGTACTGTACCCCAGTCCCTACTCTCCCAGATACCCCACACACTGCCCGTACTGTACCCCAGTCCCTACTCTCCCAGATACCGCACACACTGCCTGTACTGTACCCCAGTCCCTACTCCCAGGTACCCCACACACTGCCTGTACTGTACCCCAGTCCCTACTCTCCCAGATACCCCACACACTGCCCGTACGGTACCCCAGTTCCTACTCTCTCAGATACCCCACACACTGCCTGTACTGTACCCCAGTCCCTACTCTCCCAGATACCCCACACGCTGCCCGTACTGTACCCCAGTCCCTACTCTCCCAGATACCCCACACACTGCCCGTACTGTACCCCAGTCCCTACTCCCAGATACTCCACACACTGCCCGTACTGTACCCCAGTCCCTACTCTCCCAGATACCCCACACACTGCCCGTACGGTACCCCAGTCCCTACTCTCCCAGATACCTCACACACTGCCTGTACTGTACCCCAGTCCCTACTCTCCCAGATACCCCACACACTGCCCGTACAGTACCGCAGTCCCTACTCTCCCAGATACCCCACACACTGCCCGTACTGTACCCCAGTCCCTACTCCCAGATACCCCACACACTGCCCGTACTGTACCCCAGTCCCTACTCCCAGATACCCTACACACTGCCCGTACAGTACCCCAGTCCCTACTCTCTCAGATACCCCACACACTGCCCGTACTGTACCCCAGTCCCTACTCTCCCAGATACCCCACACACTGTCCGTACTGTACCCCAGTCCCTACTCTCCCAGATACCTGACACACTGCCCGTACTGTACCCCAGTCCCTACTCTCCCAGATACCCCACACACCGCCCGTACGGTACCCCAGTCCCTACTCTCCCAGATACCCCACACACTGCCCGTACGGTACCCCAGTCCCTACTCTCCCAGATACCTGACACACTGCCCGTGCTGTACCCCAGTCCCTACTCTCCCAGATACCCCACACACTGCCCGTACGGTACCCCAGTCCCTACTCTCCCAGATACCCCACACACTGCCCGTACGGTACCCCAGTCCGTACTCTCCCAGGTACCCCACACACTGCCCGTACGGTACCCCAGTCCCTACACTCCCAGATACCCCACACACTGCCCGTACTGTACCCCAGTCCCTACTCTCCCAGATACCCCACACACTGCCCGTACTGTACCCCAATCCCTACTCTCCCAGATACCCCACACAATGCCCATACTGTACCCCAGTCCCTACTCTCCCAGATACCCCACACACTGCCCGTACTGTACCCCAGTCCCTACTCTCCCAGATACCTCACACACTGCCCGTACTGTACCCCAGTCCCTACTCTCCCAGATACCCCACACACTGCCTATACTATACCCCAGTCCCTACTCTCCCAGATAACCCACACACTGCCTGTACTGTACCCCAGTCCCTACTCTCCCAGATACCCCACACACTGCCCGTACTGTACCCCAGTCCCTACTCCCAGATACCCCACACACTGCCTGTACTGTACACCAGTCCCTACTCTCCCAGATACCACACACACTGCCCGTACTGTACCCCAGTCCCTACTCTCCCAGATACCCCACACACTGCCCGTACTGTACCCCAGTCCCTACTCTCCCAGATACCGCACACACTGCCTGTACTGTACCCCAGTCCCTACTCTCCCAGATACCCCACTCACTGCCCGTACTGTACCCCAGTCCCTACTCTCCCAGATACCCCACACACTGCCCGTACTGTACCCCAGTCCCTACTCCCAGATACTCCACACACTGCCCGTACTGTACCCCAGTCCCTCCCCTCCCAGATACCCCACACACTGCCCGTACTGTACGCCAGTCCCTACTCTCCTAGATACCACACACACTGCCCGTACTGTACCCCAGTCCCTACTCTCCCAGATACCCCACACACTGCCCATACTGTACCCCAGTCCCTACTCTCCAAGATACCTCACACACTGCCCGTACTGTACCCCAGTCCCTACTCTCCCAGATACCCCACACACTGCCCGTACTGTACCCCAGTCCCTACTCTCCCAGATACCCACACACTGCCCATACATTACCCCAGTCCCTACTCTCGGATACCCCACACACTACCCGTACTGTACCCCAGTCCCTACTCTCCCAGATACCTCACACACTGCCCGTACTGTACCCCAGTCCCTGCTCTCCCAGATACCCACACACTGCCTGTACTGTACCCCAGTCCCTACTCTCTCAGATACCACACACACTGCCCGTACTGTACCCCAGTCCCTACTCTCCCAGATACCCCACACACTGCCCATACTGTACCCCAGTCCCTACTCTCCCAGATACCGCACACACTGCCTGTACTGTACCCCAGTCCCTACTCTCCCAGATACCCCACTCACTGCCCGTACTGTACCCCAGTCCCTACTCTCCCAGATACCCCACACACTGCCCGTACTGTACCCCAGTCCCTACTCCCAGATACTCCACACACTGCCCGTACTGTACCCCAGTCCCTACTCTCCCAGATACCTCACACACTGCCCGTACGGTACCCCAGTCCCTACTCTCCCAGATACCCCACACACTGCCCGTACTGTACCCCAGTCCCTACTCTCCCAGATACCCCACACACTGCCCGTACTGTACCCCAGTCCCTACTCCCAGATACTCCACACACTGCCCATACTGTACCCCAGTCCCTACTCTCCCAGATACCCCACACACTGCCCATACGGTACCGCAGTCCCTACTCTCCCAGATACCTCACACACTGCCTGTACTGTACCCCAGTCCCTACTCTCCCAGATACCCCACACACTGCCCGTACAGTACCCCAGTCCCTATTCTCCCAGATACCCCACACACTGCCCGTACTGTACCCCAGTCCCTACTCCCAGATACCCCACACACTGCCCGTACTGTACCCCAGTCCCTACTCCCAGATACCCCACACACTGCCCGTACAGTACCCCAGTCCCTACTCTCTCAGATACCCCACACACTGCCCGTACTGTACCCCAGTCCCTACTCTCCCAGATACCCCACACACTGTCCATACTGTACCCCAGTCCCTACTCTCCCAGATACCTGACACACTGCCCGTACTGTACCCCAGTCCCTACTCTCCCAGATACCCCACACACCGCCCGTACGGTACCCCAGTCCCTACTCTCCCAGATACCCCACACACTGCCCGTACGGTACCCCAGTCCCTACTCTCCCAGATACCTGACACACTGCCCGTACTGTACCCCAGTCCCTACTCTCCCAGATACCCCACACACTGCCCGTACGGTACCCCAGTCCCTACTCTCCCAGATACCCCACACACTGCCCGTACGGTACCCCAGTCCGTACTCTCCCAGGTACCCCACACACTGCCCGTACGGTACCCCAGTCCCTACACTCCCAGATACCCCACACACTGCCCGTACTGTACCCCAGTCCCTACTCTCCCAGATACCCCACACACTGCCCGTACTGTACCCCAATCCCTACTCTCCCAGATACCCCACACAATGCCCGTACTGTACCCGAGTCCCTACTGTCCCAGATACCCCACACACTGCCCGTACTGTACCCCAGTCCCTACTCTCCCAGATACCTCTCACACTGCCCGTACTGTACCCCAGTCCCTACTCTCCCAGATACCCCACACACTGCCTATACTATACCCCAGTCCCTACTCTCCCAGATACCCCACTCACTGCCCGTACTGTACCCCAGTCCCTACTCTCCCAGATACCCCACACACTGCCTGTACTGTACCCCAGTCCCTACTCTCCCAGATACCGCACACACTGCATGTACTGTACCCCAGTCCCTACTCTCCCAGATACCACACTCACTGCCCGTACTGTACCCCAGTCCCTACTCTCCCAGATACCCCACACACTGCCCGTACTGTACCCCAGTCCCTACTCTCCCAGATACCCCACACACTGCCCGTACTGTACCCCAGTCCCTACTCTCCCAGATACCTCACACACTGCCCCTACTGTACCCCAGTCCCTTCTCTCCCAGATACCCCACACACTGCCTGTACTATACCCCAGTCCCTACTCTCCCAGATACCCCACACACTGCCCGTACTGTACCCCAGTCCTTACTCCCAGGTACCCCACACACTGCCTGTACTGTACCCCAGTCCCTACTCTCCCAGATACCCCACACACTGCCCGTACGGTACCCCAGTTCCTACTCTCTCAGATACCCCACACACTGCCTGTACTGTACCCCAGTCCCTACTCTCCCAGATACCCCACACGCTGCCCGTACTGTACCCCAGTCCCTACTCTCCCAGATACCCCACACACTGCCCGTACTGTACCCCAGTCCCTACTCCCAGATACTCCACACACTGCCCGTACTGTACCCCAGTCCCTCCCCTCCCAGATACCCCACACACTGCCCGTACTGTACCCCAGTCCCTACTCTCCTAGATACCACACACACTGCCCGTACTGTACCACAGTCCCTACTCTCCCAGATACCCCACACACTGCCCGTACTGTACCCCAGTCCCTACTCTCCCAGATACCTCACACACTGCCCGTACTGTACCCCAGTCCCTACTCTCCCAGATACCCCACACACTGCCCGTACTGTACCCCAGTCCCTACTCTCCCAGATACCCCACACACTGCCCGTACATTACCCCAGTCCCTACTCTCGGATACCCCACACACTGCCCGTACTGTACCCCAGTCCCTACTCTCCCAGATACCTCACACACTGCCCGTACTGTACCCCAGTCCCTGCTCTCCCAGATACCCCACACACTGCCTGTACTGTACCCCAGTCCCTACTCTCTCAGATACCACACACACTGCCCGTACTGTACCCCAGTCCCTACTCTCCCAGATACCCCACACACTGCCCGTACTGTACCCCAGTCCCTACTCTCCCAGATACCGCACACACTGCCTGTACTGTACCCCAGTCCCTACTCTCCCAGATACCCGACTCACTGCCCGTACTGTACCCCAGTTCCTACTCTCCCAGATACCCCACACACTGCCCGTACTGTACCCCAGTCCCTACTCTCAGATACTCCACACACTGCCCGTACTGTACCCCAGTCCCTACTCTCCCAGATACCCCACACACCGCCCGTACGGTACCCCAGTCCCTACTCTCCCAGATACCCCACACACTGCCCGTACGGTACCCCAGTCCCTACTCTCCCAGATACCTGACACACTGCCCGTGCTGTACCCCAGTCCCTACTCTCCCAGATACCCCACACACTGCCCGTACGGTACCCCAGTCCCTACTCTCCCAGATACCCCACACACTGCCCGTACGGTACCCCAGTCCGTACTCTCCCAGGTACCCCACACACTGCCCGTACGGTACCCCAGTCCCTACACTCCCAGATACCCCACACACTGCCCGTACTGTACCCCAGTCCCTACTCTCCCAGATACCCCACACACTGCCCGTACTGTACCCCAATCCCTACTCTCCCAGATACCCCACACAATGCCCGTACTGTACCCCAGTCCCTACTCTCCCAGATACCCCACACACTGCCCGTACTGTACCCCAGTCCCTACTCTCCCAGATACCTCACACACTGCCCGTACTGTACCCCAGTCCCTACTCTCCCAGATACCCCACACACTGCCTATACTATACCCCAGTCCCTACTCTCCCAGATACCCCACTCACTGCCCGTACTGTACCCCAGTCCCTACTCTCCCAGATACCCCACACACTGCCTGTACTGTACCCCAGTCCCTACTCTCTCAGATACCACACACACTGCCCGTACTGTACCCCAGTCCCTACTCTCCCAGATATCCCACACACTGCCCGTACTGTACCCCAGTCCCTACTCTCCCAGATACCGCACACACTGCCTGTACTGTACCCCAGTCCCTACTCTCCCAGATACCACACTCACTGCCCGTACTGTACCCCAGTCCCTACTCTCCCAGATACCCCACACACTGCCCGTACTGTACCCCAGTCCCTACTCCCAGATACTCCACACACTGCCCGTACTGTACCCCAGTCCCTCCCCTCCCAGATACCCCACACACTGCCCGTACTGTACCCCAGTCCCTACTCTCCTAGATACCACACACACTGCCCGTACTGTACCACAGTCCCTACTCTCCCAGATACCCCACACACTGCCCGTACTGTACCCCAGTCCCTACTCTCCCAGATACCTCACACACTGCCCGTACTGTACCCCAGTCCCTACTCTCCCAGATACCCCACACACTGCCCGTACTGTACCCCAGTCCCTACTCTCCCAGATACCCCACACACTGCCCGTACATTACCCCAGTCCCTACTCTCGGATACCCCACACACTGCCCGTACTGTACCCCAGTCCCTACTCTCCCAGATACCTCACACACTGCCCGTACTGTACCCCAGTCCCTGCTCTCCCAGATACCCCACACACTGCCTGTACTGTACCCCAGTCCCTACTCTCTCAGATACCACACACACTGCCCGTACTGTACCCCAGTCCCTACTCTCCCAGATACCGCACACACTGCCTGTACTGTACCCCAGTCCCTACTCTCCCAGATACCCGACTCGCTGCCCGTACTGTACCCCAGTCCCTACTCTCCCAGATACCCCACACACTGCCCGTACTGTACCCCAGTCCCTACTCCCAGATACTCCACACACTGCCCGTACTGTACCCCAGTCCCTACTCTCCCAGATACCCCACACACTGCCCGTACGGTACCCCAGTCCCTACTCTCCCAGATACCCCACACACTGTCCGTACTGTACCCCAGTCCCTACTCTCCCAGATACCCCACACACTGCCCGTACTGTACCCCAGTCCCTACTCCCAGATACTCCACACACTGCCCATACTGTACCCCAGTCCCTACTCTCCCAGATTCCTCACACACTGCCTGTACTGTACCCCAGTCCCTACTCTCCCAGATACCCCACACACTGCCCATACAGTGCCCCAGTCCCTACTCTCCCAGATACCCCACACACTGCCCGTACTGTACCCCAGTCCCTACTCTCCCAGATACCCCACACACTGCCTATACTATACCCCAGTCCCTACTCTCCCAGATACCCCACACACTGCCTGTACTGTACCCCAGTCCCTACTCTCTCAGATACCACACACACTGCCCGTACTGTACCCCAGTCCCTACTCTCCCAGATACCCCACACACTGCCCGTACTGTACCCCAGTCCCTACTCTCCCAGATACCGCACACACTGCCTGTACTGTACCCCAGTCCCTACTCTCCCAGATACCACACTCACTGCCCGTACTGTACCCCAGTCCCTACTCCCAGATACTCCACACACTGCCCGTACTGGACCCCAGTCCCTCCCCTCCCAGATACCCCACACACTGCCCGTACTGTACCCCAGTCCCTACTCTCCTAGATACCACACACACTGCCCGTACTGTACCACAGTCCCTACTCTCCCAGATACCCCACACACTGCCCGTACTGTACCCCAGTCCCTACTCTCCCAGATACCTCACACACTGCCCGTACTGTACCCCAGTCCCTACTCTCCCAGATACCCCACACACTGCCCGTACTGTACCCCAGTCCCTACTCTCCCAGATACCCCACACACTGCCCATACATTACCCCAGTCCCTACTCTCGGATACCCCACACACTGCCCGTACTGTACCCCAGTCCCTACTCTCCCAGATACCTCACACACTGCCCGTACTGTACCCCAGTCCCTGCTCTCCCAGATACCCCACACACTGCCTGTACTGTACCCCAGTCCCTACTCTCTCAGATACCACACACACTGCCCGTACTGTACCCCAGTCCCTACTCTCCCAGATACCGCACACACTGCCTGTACTGTACCCCAGTCCCTACTCTCCCAGATACCCGACTCGCTGCCCGTACTGTACCCCAGTCCCTACTCTCCCAGATACCCCACACACTGCCCGTACTGTACCCCAGTCCCTACTCCCAGATACTCCACACACTGCCCGTACTGTACCCCAGTCCCTACTCTCCCAGATACCCCACACACTGCCCGTACGGTACCCCAGTCCCTACTCTCCCAGATACCCCACACACTGTCCGTACTGTACCCCAGTCCCTACTCTCCCAGATACCCCACACACTGCCCGTACTGTACCCCAGTCCCTACTCCCAGATACTCCACACACTGCCCATACTGTACCCCAGTCCCTACTCTCCCAGATTCCTCACACACTGCCTGTACTGTACCCCAGTCCCTACTCTCCCAGATACCCCACACACTGCC
Source organism: Scyliorhinus torazame (assembly GCF_047496885.1). Lineage (NCBI taxonomy): Eukaryota > Metazoa > Chordata > Chondrichthyes > Carcharhiniformes > Scyliorhinidae > Scyliorhinus > Scyliorhinus torazame. The sequence continues at coordinate 160,552,031 of NC_092714.1, forward strand.
CATACAGTGCCCCAGTCCCTACCCTCCCAGATACCCCACACACTGCCCGTACTGTACCCCAATCCCTACTCTCCCAGATACCCCACACAATGCCCGTACTGTACCCTAGTCCCTACTGTCCCAGATACCCCACACACTGCCCGTACTGTACCCCAGTCCCTACTCTCCCAGATACCTCACACACTGCCCGTACTGTACCCCAGTCCCTACTCTCCCAGATACCCCACACACTGCCTATACTATACCCCAGTCCCTACTCTCCCAGATACCCCACTCACTGCCCGTACTGTACCCCAGTCCCTACTCTCCCAGATACCCCACACACTGCCTGTACTGTACCCCAGTCCCTACTCTCTCAGATACCACACACACTGCCCGTACTGTACCCCAGTCCCTACTCTCCCAGATACCCCACACACTGCCCGTACTGTACCCCAGTCCCTACTCTCCCAGATACCGCACACACTGCCTGTACTGTACCCCAGTCCCTACTCTCCCAGATACCACACTCACTGCCCGTACTGTACCCCAGTCCCTACTCTCCCAGATACCCCACACACTGCCCGTACTGTACCCCAGTCCCTACTCCCAGATACTCCACACACTGCCCGTACTGTACCCCAGTCCCTCCCCTCCCAGATACCCCACACACTGCCCGTACTGTACCCCAGTCCCTACTCTCCTAGATACCACACACACTGCCCGTACTGTACCACAGTCCCTACTCTCCCAGATACCCCACACACTGCCCGTACTGTACCCCAGTCCCTACTCTCCCAGATACCTCACACACTGCCCGTACTGTACCCCAGTCCCTACTCTCCCAGATACCCCACACACTGCCCGTACTGTACCCCAGTCCCTACTCTCCCAGATACCCCACACACTGCCCGTACATTACCCCAGTCCCTACTCTCGGATACCCCACACACTGCCCGTACTGTACCCCTGTCCCTACTCTCCCAGATACCTCACACACTGCCCGTACTGTACCCCAGTCCCTGCTCTCCCAGATACGCCACACACTGCCTGTACTGTACCCCAGTCCCTACTCTCTCAGATACCACACACACTGCCCGTACTGTACCCCAGTCCCTACTCTCCCAGATACCCCACACACTGCCCGTACTGTACCCCAGTCCCTACTCTCCCAGATACCGCACACACTGCCTGTACTGTACCCCAGTCCCTACTCTCCCAGATACCCGACTCACTGCCCGTACTGTACCCCAGTCCCTACTCTCCCAGATACCCCACACACTGCCCGTACTGTACCCCAGTCCCTACTCCCAGATACTCCACACACTGCCCGTACTGTACCCCAGTCCCTACTCTCCCAGATACCCCACACACTGCCCGTACAGTACCCCAGTCCCTACTCTCCCAGATACCCCACACACTGTCCGTACTGTACCCCAGTCCCTACTCTCCCAGATACCCCACACACTGCCCGTACTGTACCCCAGTCCCTACTCCCAGATACTCCACACACTGCCCATACTGTACCCCAGTCCCTACTCTCCCAGATTCCTCACACACTGCCTGTACTGTACCCCAGTCCCTACTCTCCCAGATACCCCACACACTGCCCATTCAGTGCCCCAGTCCCTACTCTCCCAGATACCCCACACACTGCCCGTACTGTACCCCAGTCCCTACTCCCAGATACCCCACACACTGCCCGTACTGTACCCCAGTCCCTACTCCCAGATACCCCACACACTGCCCGTACAGTACCCCAGTCCCTACTCTCTCAGATACCCCACACACTGCCCGTACTGTACCCCAGTCCCTACTCTCCCAGATACCCCACACACTGCCCATACAGTGCCCCAGTCCCTACTCTCCCAGATACCCCACACACTGCCCGTACTGTACCCCAATCCCTACTCTCCCAGATACCCCACACAATGCCCGTACTGTACCCGAGTCCCTACTGTCCCAGATACCCCACACACTGCCCGTACTGTACCCCAGTCCCTACTCTCCCAGATACCTCACACACTGCCCGTACTGTACCCCAGTCCCTACTCTCCCAGATACCCCACACACTGCCTATACTATACCCCAGTCCCTACTCTCCCAGATACCCCACTCACTGCCCGTACTGTACCCCAGTCCCTACTCTCCCAGATACCCCACACACTGCCTGTACTGTACCCCAGTCCCTACTCTCTCAGATACCACACACACTGCCCGTACTGTACCCCAGTCCCTACTCTCCCAGATACCCCACACACTGCCCGTACTGTACCCCAGTCCCTACTCTCCCAGATACCGCACACACTGCCTGTACTGTACCCCAGTCCCTACTCTCCCAGATACCACACTCACTGCCCGTACTGTACCCCAGTCCCTACTCTCCCAGATACCCCACACACTGCCCGTACTGTACCCCAGTCCCTACTCCCAGATACTCCACACACTGCCCGTACTGTTCCCCAGTCCCTCCCCTCCCAGATACCCCACACACTGCCCGTACTGTACCCCAGTCCCTACTCTCCTAGATACCACACACACTGCCCGTACTGTACCACAGTCCCTACTCTCCCAGATACCCCACACACTGCCCGTACTGTACCCCAGTCCCTACTCTCCCAGATACCTCACACACTGCCCGTACTGTACCCCAGTCCCTACTCTCCCAGATACCCCACACACTGCCCGTACTGTACCCCAGTCCCTACTCTCCCAGATACCCCACACACTGCCCGTACATTACCCCAGTCCCTACTCTCGGATACCCCACACACTGCCCGTACTGTACCCCAGTCCCTACTCTCCCAGATACCTCACACACTGCCCGTACTGTACCCCAGTCCCTGCTCTCCCAGATACGCCACACACTGCCTGTACTGTACCCCAGTCCCTACTCTCTCAGATACCACACACACTGCCCGTACTGTACCCCAGTCCCTACTCTCCCAGATACCCCACACACTGCCCGTACTGTACCCCAGTCCCTACTCTCCCAGATACCGCACACACTGCCTGTACTGTACCCCAGTCCCTACTCTCCCAGATACCCGACTCACTGCCCGTACTGTACCCCAGTCCCTACTCTCCCAGATACCCCACACACTGCCCGTACTGTACCCCAGTCCCTACTCCCAGATACTCCACACACTGCCCGTACTGTACCCCAGTCCCTACTCTCCCAGATACCCCACACACTGCCCGTACGGTACCCCAGTCCCTACTCTCCCAGATACCCCACACACTGTCCGTACTGTACCCCAGTCCCTACTCTCCCAGATACCCCACACACTGCCCGTACTGTACCCCAGTCCCTACTCCCAGATACTCCACACACTGCCCATACTGTACCCCAGTCCCTACTCTCCCAGATTCCTCACACACTGCCTGTACTGTACCCCAGTCCCTACTCTCCCAGATACCCCACACACTGCCCATACAGTGCCCCAGTCCCTACTCTCCCAGATACCCCACACACTGCCCGTACTGTACCCCAGTCCCTACTCCCAGACACCCCACACACTGCCCGTACTGTACCCCAGTCCCTACTCCCAGATACCCCACACACTGCCCGTACAGTACCCCAGTCCCTACTCTCTCAGATACCCCACACACTGCCCGTACTGTACCCCAGTCCCTACTCTCCCAGATACCCCACACACTGTCCGTACTGTACCCCAGTCCCTACTCTCCCAGATACCTGACACACTGCCCGTACTGTACCCCAGTCCCTACTCTCCCAGATACCCCACACACTGCCCGTACGGTACCCCAGTCCCTACTCTCCCAGATACCTGACACACTGCCCGTACGGTACCCCAGTCCCTACTCTCCCAGATACCGCACACAATGCCCGTATGGTACCCCAGTCCCTACTCACAGGTACCCCGCACACTGCCCGTACGGTACCCCAGTCCCTACTCTCCCAGATACCCCACACATTGCCCGTACTGTACCCCAGTCCCTACTCTCTCAGATACCCCGCACACTGCCCGTACTGTACCCCAGTCCCTACTCTCCCAGATACCCCACACACTGCCCGTACAGTACCCCAGTCCCTACTCTCCCAGATACCCCACACACTGCCCGTACTGTACCCCAGTCCCTACTCTCCCAGATACCTCACACACTGCCCCTACTGTACCCCAGTCCCTTCTCTCCCAGATACCCCACACACTGCCTGTACTATACCCCAGTCCCTACTCTCCCAGATACCCCACACACTGCCCGTACTGTACCCCAGTCCCTACTCCCAGGTACCCCACACACTGCCTGTACTGTACCCCAGTCCCTACTCTCCCAGATACCCCACACACTGCCCGTACGGTACCCCAGTTCCTACTCTCTCAGATACCCCACACACTGCCTGTACTGTACCCCAGTCCCTACTCTCCCAGATACCCCACACGCTGCCCGTACTGTACCCCAGTCCCTACTCTCCCAGATACCCCACACACTGCCCGTACTGTACCCCAGTCCCTACTCCCAGATACTCCATACACTGCCCGTACTGTACCCCAGTCCCTCCCCTCCCAGATACCCCACACACTGCCCGTACTGTACCCCAGTCCCTACTCTCCTAGATACCACACACACTGCCCGTACTGTACCACAGTCCCTACTCTCCCAGATACCCCACACACTGCCCGTACTGTACCCCAGTCCCTACTCTCCCAGATACCTCACACACTGCCCGTACTGTACCCCAGTCCCTACTCTCCCAGATACCCCACACACTGCCCGTACTGTACCCCAGTCCCTACTCTCCCAGATACCCCACACACTGCCCGTACATTACCCCAGTCCCTACTCTCGGATACCCCACACACTGCCCGTACTGTACCCCAGTCCCTACTCTCTCAGATACCACACACACTGCCCGTACTGTACCCCAGTCCCTACTCTCCCAGATACCCCACACACTGCCCGTACTGTACCCCAGTCCCTACTCTCCCAGATACCGCACACACTGCCTGTACTGTACCCCAGTCCCTACTCTCCCAGATACCCGACTCACTGCCCATACTGTACCCCAGTCCCTACTCTCCCAGATACCCCACACACTGCCCGTACTGTACCCCAGTCCCTACTCCCAGATACTCCACACACTGCCCGTACTGTACCCCAGTCCCTACTCTCCCAGATACCCCACACACTGCCCGTACGGTACCCCAGTCCCTACTCTCCCAGATACCCCACACACTGTCCGTACTGTACCCCAGTCCCTACTCTCCCAGATACCCCACACACTGCCCGTACTGTACCCCAGTCCCTACTCCCAGATACTCCACACACTGCCCATACTGTACCCCAGTCCCTACTCTCCCAGATTCCTCACACACTGCCTGTACTGTACCCCAGTCCCTACTCTCCCAGATACCCCACACACTGCCCATACAGTGCCCCAGTCCCTACTCTCCCAGATACCCCACACACTGCCCGTACTGTACCCCAGTCCCTACTCCCAGATACCCCACACACTGCCCGTACTGTACCCCAGTCCCTACTCCCAGATACCTCACACACTGCCCGTACAGTACCCCAGTCCCTACTCTCTCAGATACCCCACACACTGCCCGTACTGTACCCCAGTCCCTACTCTCCCAGATACCCCACACACTGTCCGTACTGTACCCCAGTACCTACTCTCCCAGATACCCCACACACTGCCCGTACTGTACCCCAGTCCCTACTCTCCCAGATACCCCACACACTGCCCGTACGGTACCCCAGTGCCTACTCTCCCAGATACCCCACACACTGCCCGTACGGTACCCCAGTCCCTACTCTCCCAGATACCGCACACAATGCCCGTATGGTACCCCAGTCCCTACTCACAGGTACCCCACACACTGCCCGTACGGTACCCCAGTCCCTACTCTCCCAGATACCCCACACACTGCCCGTACTGTACCCCAGTCCCTACTCTCTCAGATACCCCACACACTGCCCGTACTGTACCCCAGTCCCTACTCTCCCAGATACCCCACACACTGCCCGTACTGTACCCCAGTCCCTACTCTCCCAGATACCCCACACACTGCCCGTACTGTACCCCAGTCCCTACTCTCCCAGATACCTCACTCACTGCCCGTACTGTACCCCAGTCCCTACTCTCCCAGATACCTCACACACTGCCCCTACTGTACCCCAGTCCCTTCTCTCCCAGATACCCCACACACTGCCTGTACTATACCCCAGTCCTTACTCTCCCAGATACCCCACACACTGCCCGTACTGTACCCCGGTCCCTACTCTCCCAGATACCCCTCACACTGCCCGTACTGTACCCCAGTCCCTACTCCCAGATGCCCCACACACTGCCCGTACAGTACCCCAGTCCCTACTCTCTCAGATACCACACACACTGCCCGTACTGTACCCCAGTCCCTACTCTCCCAGATAGCCCACACACTGCCCGTACTGTACCCCAGTCCCTACTCTCCCAGATACCGCACACACTGCCTGTACTGTACCCCAGTCCCTACTCCAAGGTACCCCACACACTGCCTGTACTGTACCCCAGTCCCTCCCCTCCCAGATACCCCACACACTGCCCGTACTGTACCCCAGTCCCTACTCTCCTAGGTACCACACACACTGCCCGTACTGTACCCCAGTCCCTACTCTCCCAGATAACTCACACACTGCCCGTACTGTACCCCAGTCCCTACTCTCCCAGATACCCCACAAACTGCCCGTACTGTACCCCAGTCCCTACTCTCCCAGATACCCCACACACTGCTCGTACATTACCCCAGTCCCTACTCTCGGATACCCCACACACTGCCCGTACTGTACCCCAGTCCCTACTCTCCCAGATAACTCACACACTGCCCGTACTGTACCCCAGTCCCTACTCTCCCAGATACCCCACACACTGCCCGTACTGTACCCCAGTCCCTACTCTCCCAGATACCCCACACACTGCCCGTACATTACCCCAGTCCCTACTCTCGGATACCCCACACACTGCCCGTACTGTACCCCAGTCCCTACTCTCCCAGATACCTCACACACTGCCCGTACTGTACCCCAGTCCCTACTCTCCCAGATACGCCACACACTGCCTGTACTGTACCCCAGTCCCTACTCTCTCAGATACCACACACACTGCCCGTACTGTACCCCAGTCCCTACTCTCCCAGATACCCCACACACTGCCCGTACTGTACCCCAGTCCCTACTCTCCCAGATACCGCACACACTGCCTGTACTGTACCCCAGTCCCTACTCTCCCAGATACCCCACTCACTGCCCGTACTGTACCCCAGTCCCTACTCTCCCAGATACCCCACACACTGCCCGTACTGTACCCCAGTCCCTACTCCCAGATACTCCACACACTGCCCGTACTGTACCCCAGTCCCTACTCTCCCAGATACCCCACACACTGCCCGTACGGTACCCCAGTCCCTACTCTCCCAGATACCCCACACACTGCCCGTACTGTACCCCAGTCCCTACTCTCCCAGATACCCCACACACTGCCCGTACTGTACCCCAGTCCCTACTCCCAGATACTCCACACACTGCCCGTACTGTACCCCAGTCCCTACTCTCCCAGATACCCCACACACTGCCCATACGGTACCCCAGTCCCTACTCTCCCAGATTCCTCACACACTGTCCGTACAGTGCCCCAGTCCCTACTCTCCCAGATACCCCACACACTGCCCGTACTGTACCCCAGTCCCTACTCCCAGATACCCCACACACTGCCCGTACTGTACCCCAGTCCCTACTCCCAGATACCCCACACACTGCCCGTACAGTACCCCAGTCCCTACTCTCTCAGATACCCCACACACTGCCCGTACTGTACCCCAGTCCCTACTCTCCCAGATACCCAACACACTGTCCGTACTGTACCCCAGTCCCTACTCTCCCAGATACCTGACACACTGCCCGTACTGTACCCCAGTCCCTACTCTCCCAGATACCCCACACACTGCCCGTACGGTACCCCAGTCCCTACTCTCCCAGATACCTGACACACTGCCCGTGCTGTACCCCAGTCCCTACTCTCCCAGATACCCCACACACTGCCCGTACGGTACCCCAGTCCGTACTCTCCCAGGTACCCCACACACTGCCCGTACGGTACCCCAGTCCCTACACTCCCAGATACCCCACACACTGCCCGTACTGTACCCCAGTCCCTACTCTCCCAGATACCCCACACACTGCCCGTACTGTACCCCAATCCCTACTCTCCCAGATACCCCACACAATGCCCGTACTGTACCCCAGTCCCTACTCTCCCAGATACCCCACACACTGCCCGTACTGTACCCCAGTCCCTACTCTCCCAGATACCTCACACACTGCCCGTACTGTACCCCAGTCCCTACTCTCCCAGATACCCCACACACTGCCTATACTATACCCCAGTCCCTACTGTCCCAGATACCCCACACACTGCCTGTACTGTACCCCAGTCCCTACTCTCCCAGATACCCCACACACTGCCCGTACTGTACCCCAGTCCCTACTCCCAGATACCCCACACACTGCCTGTACTGTACACCAGTCCCTACTCTCCCAGATACCCCACTCACTGCCCGTACTGTACCCCAGTCCCTACTCTCCCAGATACCCCACACACTGCCTGTACTGTACCCCAGTCCCTACTCTCTCAGATACCACACACACTGCCCGTACTGTACCCCAGTCCCTACTCTCCCAGATACCCCACACACTGCCCGTACTGTACCCCAGTCCCTACTCTCCCAGATACAGCACACACTGCCTGTACTGTACCCCAGTCCCTACTCTCCCAGATACCCCACTCACTGCCCGTACTGTACCCCAGTCCCTACTCTCCCAGATACCCCACACACTGCCCGTACTGTACCCCAGTCCCTACTCCCAGATACTCCACACACTGCCCGTACTGTACCCCAGTCCCTCCCCTCCCAGATACCCCACACACTGCCCGTACTGTACCCCAGTCCCTACTCTCCTAGATACCACACACACTGCCCGTACTGTACCCCAGTCCCTACTCTCCCAGATACCCCACACACTGCCCGTACTGTACCCCAGTCCCTACTCTCCCAGATACCTCACACACTGCCCGTACTGTACCCCAGTCCCTACTCTCCCAGATACCCCACACACTGCCCGTACTGTACCCCAGTCCCTACTCTCCCAGATACCCCACACACTGCCCGTACATTACCCCAGTCCCTACTCTCGGATACCCCACACACTACCCGTACTGTACCCCAGTCCCTACTCTCCCAGATACCTCACACACTGCCCGTACTGTACCCCAGTCCCTGCTCTCCCAGATACCCACACACTGCCTGTACTGTACCCCAGTCCCTACTCTCTCAGATACCACACACACTGCCCGTACTGTACCCCAGTCCCTACTCTCCCAGATACCCCACTCACTGCCCGTACTGTACCCCAGTCCCTACTCTCCCAGATACCCCACACACTGCCCGTACTGTACCCCAGTCCCTACTCCCAGATACTCCACACACTGCCCGTACTGTACCCCAGTCCCTCCCCTCCCAGATACCCCACACACTGCCCGTACTGTACCCCAGTCCCTACTCTCCTAGATACCACACACACTGCCCGTACTGTACCCCAGTCCCTACTCTCCCAGATACCCCACACACTGCCCGTACTGTACCCCAGTCCCTACTCTCCCAGATACCTCACACACTGCCCGTACTGTACCCCAGTCCCTACTCTCCCAGATACCCCACACACTGCCCGTACTGTACCCCAGTCCCTACTCTCCCAGATACCCCACACACTGCCCGTACATTACCCCAGTCCCTACTCTCGGATACCCCACACACTACCCGTACTGTACCCCAGTCCCTACTCTCCCAGATACCTCACACACTGCCCGTACTGTACCCCAGTCCCTGCTCTCCCAGATACCCACACACTGCCTGTAATGTACCCCAGTCCCTACTCTCTCAGATACCACACACACTGCCCGTACTGTACCCCAGTCCCTACTCTCCCAGATACCCCACACACTGCCCATACTGTACCCCAGTCCCTACTCTCCCAGATACCGCACACACTGCCTGTACTGTACCCCAGTCCCTACTCTCCCAGATACCCCACTCACTGCCCGTACTGTACCCCAGTCCCTACTCTCCCAGATACCCCACACACTGCCCGTACTGTACCCCAGTCCCTACTCCCAGATACCCCACACACTGCCCGTACTGTACCCCAGTCCCTACTCTCCCAGATACCTCACACACTGCCCGTACGGTACCCCAGTCCCTACTCTCCCAGATACCCCACACACTGCCCGTACTGTACCCCAGTCCCTACTCTCCCAGATACCCCACACACTGCCCGTACTGTACCCCAGTCCCTACTCCCAGATACTCCACACACTGCCCATACTGTACCCCAGTCCCTACTCTCCCAGATACCCCACACACTGCCCATACGGTACCACAGTCCCTACTCTCCCAGATACCTCACACACTGCCTGTACTGTACCCCAGTCCCTACTCTCCCAGATACCCCACACACTGCCCGTACAGTACCCCAGTCCCTACTCTCCCAGATACCCCACACACTGCCCGTACTGTACCCCAGTCCCTACTCCCAGATACCCCACACACTGCCCGTACTGTACCCCAGTCCCTACTCCCAGATACCCCACACACTGCCCGTACAGTACCCCAGTCCCTACTCTCTCAGATACCCCACACACTGCCCGTACTGTACCCCAGTCCCTACTCTCCCAGATACCCCACACACTGTCCATACTGTACCCCAGTCCCTACTCTCCCAGATACCTGACACACTGCCCGTACTGTACCCCAGTCCCTACTCTCCCAGATACCCCACACACCGCCCGTACGGTACCCCAGTCCCTACTCTCCCAGATACCCCACACACTGCCCGTACGGTACCCCAGTCCCTACTCTCCCAGATACCTGACACACTGCCCGTACTGTACCCCAGTCCCTACTCTCCCAGATACCCCACACACTGCCCGTACGGTACCCCAGTCCCTACTCTCCCAGATACCCCACACACTGCCCGTACGGTACCCCAGTCCGTACTCTCCCAGGTACCCCACACACTGCCCGTACGGTACCCCAGTCCCTACACTCCCAGATACCCCACACACTGCCCGTACTGTACCCCAGTCCCTACTCTCCCAGATACCCCACACACTGCCCGTACTGTACCCCAATCCCTACTCTCCCAGATACCCCACACAATGCCCGTACTGTACCCGAGTCCCTACTGTCCCAGATACCCCACACACTGCCCGTACTGTACCCCAGTCCCTACTCTCCCAGATACCTCACACACTGCCCGTACTGTACCCCAGTCCCTACTCTCCCAGATACCCCACACACTGCCTATACTATACCCCATCCCTACTCTCCCAGATACCCCACTCACTGCCCGTACTGTACCCCAGTCCCTACTCTCCCAGATACCCCACACACTGCCTGTACTGTACCCCAGTCACTACTCTCTCAGATACCACACACACTGCCCGTACTGTACCCCAGTCCCTACTCTCCCAGATACCCCACACACTGCCCGTACTGTACCCCAGTCCCTACTCTCCCAGATACCGCACACACTGCCTGTACTGTACCCCAGTCCCTACTCTCCCAGATACCACACTCACTGCCCGTACTGTACCCCAGTCCCTACTCTCCCAGATACCCCACACACTGCCCGTACTGTACCCCAGTCCCTACTCCCAGATACTCCACGCACTGCCCGTACTGTACCCCAGTCCCTCCCCTCCCAGATACCCCACACACTGCCCGTACTGTACCCCAGTCCCTACTCTCCTAGATACCACACACACTGCCCGTACTGTACCACAGTCCCTACTCTCCCAGATACCCCACACACTGCCCGTACTGTGCCCCAGTCCCTACTCTCCCAGATACCTCACACACTGCCCGTACTGTACCCCAGTCCCTACTCTCCCAGATACCCCACACACTGCCCGTACTGTACCCCAGTCCCTACTCTCCCAGATACCCCACACACTGCCCGTACATTACCCCAGTCCCTACTCTCGGATACCCCCACACTGCCCGTACTGTACCCCAGTCCCTACTCTCCCAGATACCTCACACACTGCCCGTACTGTACCCCAGTCCCTGCTCTCCCAGATACCCCACACACTGCCTGTACTGTACCCCAGTCCCTACTCTCTCAGATACCACACACACTGCCCGTACTGTACCCCAGTCCCTACTCTCCCAGATACCCCACACACTGCCCGTACTGTACCCCAGTCCCTACTCTCCCAGATACCGCACACACTGCCTGTACTGTACCCCAGTCCCTACTCTCCCAGATACCCGACTCACTGCCCGTACTGTACCCCAGTCCCTACTCTCCCAGATACCCCACACACTGCCCGTACTGTACCCCAGTCCCTACTCCCAGATACTCCACACACTGCCCGTACTGTACCCCAGTCCCTACTCTCCCAGATACCCCACACACTGCCCGTACGGTACCCCAGTCCCTACTCTCCCAGATACCCCACACACTCTCCGTACTGTACCCCAGTCCCTACTCTCCCAGATACCCCACACACTGCCCGTACTGTACCCCAGTCCCTACTCCCAGATACTCCACACACTGCCCATACTGTACCCCAGTCCCTACTCTCCCAGATTCCTCACACACTGCCTGTACTGTACCCCAGTCCCTACTCTCCCAGATACCCCACACACTGCCCATACAGTGCCCCAGTCCCTACTCTCCCAGATACCCCACACACTGCCAGTACTGTACCCCAGTCCCTACTCCCAGATACCCCACACACTGCCCGTACTGTACCCCAGTCCCTACTCCCAGATACCCCACACACTGCCCGTACAGTACCCCAGTCCCTACTCTCTCAGATACCCCACACACTGCCCGTACTGTACCCCAGTCCCTACTCTCCCAGATACCCCACACACTGTCCGTACTGTACCCCAGTCCCTACTCTCCCAGATACCTGACACACTGCCCGTACTGTACCCCAGTCCCTCCCCTCCCAGATACCCCACACACTGCCCGTACTGTACCCCAGTCCCTACTCTCCTAGATACCACACACACTGCCCGTACTGTACCACAGTCCCTACTCTCCCAGATACCCCACACACTGCCCGTACTGTACCCCAGTCCCTACTCTCCCAGATACCTCACACACTGCCCGTACTGTACCCCAGTCCCTACTCTCCCAGATACCGCACACACTGCCTGTACTGTACCCCAGTCCCTACTCTCCCAGATACCACACTCACTGCCCGTACTGTACCCCAGTCCCTACTCTCCCAGATACCCCACACACTGCCCGTACTGTACCCCAGTCCCTACTCCCAGATACTCCACACACTGCCCGTACTGTACCCCAGTCCCTCCCCTCCCAGATACCCCACACACTGCCCGTACTGTACCCCAGTCCCTACTCTCCTAGATACCACACACACTGCCCGTACTGTACCACAGTCCCTACTCTCCCAGATACCCCACACACTGCCCGTACTGTGCCCCAGTCCCTACTCTCCCAGATACCTCACACACTGCCCGTACTGTACCCCAGTCCCTACTCTCCCAGATACCCCACACACTGCCCGTACTGTACCCCAGTCCCTACTCTCCCAGATACCCCACACACTGCCCGTACATTACCCCAGTCCCTACTCTCGGATACCCCCACACTGCCCGTACTGTACCCCAGTCCCTACTCTCCCAGATACCTCACACACTGCCCGTACTGTACCCCAGTCCCTGCTCTCCCAGATACCCCACACACTGCCTGTACTGTACCCCAGTCCCTACTCTCTCAGATACCACACACACTGCCCGTACTGTACCCCAGTCCCTACTCTCCCAGATACCCCACACACTGCCCGTACTGTACCCCAGTCCCTACTCTCCCAGATACCGCACACACTGCCTGTACTGTACCCCAGTCCCTACTCTCCCAGATACCCGACTCACTGCCCGTACTGTACCCCAGTCCCTACTCTCCCAGATACCCCCCACACTGCCCGTACTGTACCCCAGTCCCTACTCCCAGATACTCCACACACTGCCCGTACTGTACCCCAGTCCCTACTCTCCCAGATACCCCACACACTGCCCGTACGGTACCCCAGTCCCTACTCTCCCAGATACCCCACACACTCTCCGTACTGTACCCCAGTCCCTACTCTCCCAGATACCCCACACACTGCCCGTACTGTACCCCAGTCCCTACTCCCAGATACTCCACACACTGCCCATACTGTACCCCAGTCCCTACTCTCCCAGATTCCTCACACACTGCCTGTACTGTACCCCAGTCCCTACTCTCCCAGATACCCCACACACTGCCCATACAGTGCCCCAGTCCCTACTCTCCCAGATACCCCACACACTGCCAGTACTGTACCCCAGTCCCTACTCCCAGATACCCCACACACTGCCCGTACTGTACCCCAGTCCCTACTCCCAGATACCCCACACACTGCCCGTACAGTACCCCAGTCCCTACTCTCTCAGATACCCCACACACTGCCCGTACTGTACCCCAGTCCCTACTCTCCCAGATACCCCACACACTGTCCGTACTGTACCCCAGTCCCTACTCTCCCAGATACCTGACACACTGCCCGTACTGTACCCCAGTCCCTCCCCTCCCAGATACCCCACACACTGCCCGTACTGTACCCCAGTCCCTACTCTCCTAGATACCACACACACTGCCCGTACTGTACCACAGTCCCTACTCTCCCAGATACCCCACACACTGCCCGTACTGTACCCCAGTCCCTACTCTCCCAGATACCTCACACACTGCCCGTCCTGTACCCCAGTCCCTACTCTCCCAGATACCCCACACACTGCCCGTACTGTACCCCAGTCCCTACTCTCCCAGATACCCCACACACTGCCCGTACATTACCCCAGTCCCTACTCTCGGATACCCCCACACTGCCCGTACTGTACCCCAGTCCCTACTCTCCCAGATACCTCACACACTGCCCGTACTGTACCCCAGTCCCTGCTCTCCCAGATACCCCACACACTGCCTGTACTGTACCCCAGTCCCTACTCTCTCAGATACCACACACACTGCCCATACTGTACCCCAGTCCCTACTCTCCCAGATACCCCACACACTGCCCGTACTGTACCCCAGTCCCTACTCTCCCAGATACCGCACACACTGCCTGTACTGTACCCCAGTCCCTACTCTCCCAGATACCCGACTCACTGCCCGTACTGTACCCCAGTCCCTACTCTCCCAGATACCCCACACACTGCCCGTACTGTACCCCAGTCCCTACTCCCAGATACTCCACACACTGCCCGTACTGTACCCCAGTCCCTACTCTCCCAGATACCCCACACACTGCCCGTACGGTACCCCAGTCCCTACTCTCCCAGATACCCCACACACTGTCCGTACTGTACCCCAGTCCCTACTCTCCCAGATACCCCACACACTGCCCGTACTGTACCCCAGTCCCTACTCCCAGATACTCCACACACTGCCCATACTGTACCCCAGTCCCTACTCTCCCAGATTCCTCACACACTGCCTGTACTGTACCCCAGTCCCTACTCTCCCAGATACCCCACACACTGCCCATACAGTGCCCCAGTCCCTACTCTCCCAGATACCCCACACACTGCCAGTACTGTACCCCAGTCCCTACTCCCAGATACCCCACACACTGCCCGTACTGTACCCCAGTCCCTACTCCCAGATACCCCACACACTGCCCGTACAGTACCCCAGTCCCTACTCTCTCAGATACCCCACACACTGCCCGTACTGTACCCCAGTCCCTACTCTCCCAGATACCCCACACACTGTCCGTACTGTACCCTAGTCCCTACTCTCCCAGATACCTGACACACTGCCCGTACTGTACCCCAGTCCCTACTCTCCCAGATACCCCACACACTGCCCGTACGGTACCCCAGTGCCTACTCTCCCAGATACCCCACACACTGCCCGTACGGTACCCCAGTCCCTACTCTCCCAGATACCGCACACAATGCCCGTATGGTACCCCAGTCCCTACTCACAGGTACCCCACACACTGCCCGTACGGTACCCCAGTCCCTACTCTCCCAGATACCCCACACACTGCCCGTACTGTACCCCAGTCCCTACTCTCCCAGATACCCCACACACTGCCCGTACTGTACCCCAGTCCCTACTCTCCCAGATACCTCACACACTGCCCCTACTGTACCCCAGTCCCTTCTCTCCCAGATACCCCACACACTGCCTGTACTATACCCCAGTCCCTACTCTCCCAGATACCCCACACACTGCTCGTACTGTACCCCAGTCCCTACTCTCCCAGATACCCCACACACTGCCCGTACTGTACCCCAGTCCCTACTCCCAGATGCCCCACACACTGCCCGTACAGTACCCCAGTCCCTACTCTCCCAGATACCACACACACTGCCCGTACTGTACCCCAGTCCCTACTCTCCCAGATACCTCACACACTGCCCGTACTGTACCCCAGTCCCTACTCTCCCAGATACCCCACACACTGCCTGTACTGTACCCCAGTCCCTACTCTCTCAGATACCACACACACTGCCCGTACTGTACCCAATCCCTACTCTCCCAGATAGCCCACACACTGCCCGTACTGTACCCCAGTCCCTACTCTCCCAGATACCGCACACACTGCCCGTACTGTACCCCAGTTCCTACTCTCCCAGATACCCCACACACTGCCCGTACTGTACCCCAGTCCCTACTCTCCTAGATACCACACACACTGCCCGTACTGTACCCCAGTCCCTACTCTCCCAGATACCCCACACACTGCCCGTACTGTACCCCAGTCCCTACTCTCCCAGATAACTCACACACTGCCCGTACTGTACCCCAGTCCCTACTCTCCCACATACCCCACAAACTGCCCGTACTGTACCCCAGTCCCTACTCTCCCAGATACCCCACACACTGCTCGTACATTACCCCAGTCCCTACTCTCGGATACCCCACACACTGCCCGTACTGTACCCCAGTCCCTACTCTCCCAGATAACTCACACACTGCCCGTACTGTACCCCAGTCCCTACTCTCCCAGATACCCCACACACTGCCCGTACTGTACCCCAGTCCCTACTCTCCCAGATACCCCACACACTGCCCGTACATTACCCCTGTCCCTACTCTCCCAGATACCTCACACACTGCCCGTACTGTACCACAGTCCCTACTCTCCCAGATACGCCACACACTGCCTGTACTGTACCCCAGTCCCTACTCTCTCAGATACCACACACACTGCCCGTACTGTACCCCAGTCCCTACTCTCCCAGACACCCCACACACTGCCCGTACTGTACCCCAGTCCCTACTCTCCCAGATACCGCACACACTGCCTGTACTGTACCCCAGTCCCTACTCTCCCAGATACCCCACTCACTGCCCGTACTGTACCCCAGTCCCTACTCTCCCAGATACCCCCCACACTGCCCGTACTGTACCCCAGTCCCTACTCCCAGATACTCCACACACTGCCCGTACTGTACCCCAGTCCCTACTCTCCCAGATACCCCACACACTGCCCGTACGGTACCCCAGTCCCTACTCTCCCAGATACCCCACACACTGCCCGTACTGTACCCCAGTCCCTACTCTCCCAGATACCCCACACACTGCCCGTACTGTACCCCAGTCCCTACTCCCAGATACTCCACACACTGCCCGTACTGTACCCCAGTCCCTACTCTCCCAGATACCCCACACACTGCCCATACGGTACCCCAGTCCCTACTCTCCCAGATTCCTCACACACTGCCTGTACTGTACCCCAGTCCCTACTCTCCCAGATACCCCACACACTGTCCGTACAGTGCCCCAGTCCCTACTCTCCCAGATACCCCACACACTGCCCGTACTGTACCCCAGTCCCTACTCCCAGATACCCCACACACTGCCTGTACTGTACCCCAGTCCCTACTCCCAGATACCCCACACACTGCCCGTACTGTACCCCAGTCCCTACTCTCCCAGATACCCAACACACTGTCCGTACTGTACCCCAGTCCCTACTCTCCCAGATACCTGACACACTGCCCGTACTGTACCCCAGTCCCTACTCTCCCAGATACCCCACACACTGCCCGTACGGTACCCCAGTGCCTACTCTCCCAGATACCGCACACAATGCCCGTATGGTACGCCAGTCCCTACTCACAGGTACCCCACACACTGCCCGTACGGTACCCCAGTCCCTACTCTCCCAGATACCCCACACACTGCCCGTACTGTACCCCAGTCCCTACTCTCTCAGATACCCCACACACTGCCCGTACTGTACCCCAGTCCCTACTCTCCCAGATACCCCACACACTGCCCGTACTGTACCCCAGTCCCTACTCTCCCAGATACCCCACACACTGCCCGTACTGTACCCCAGTCCCTACTCTCCCAGATACCTCACACACTGCCCCTACTGTACCCCAGTCCCTACTCTCCCAGATACCCCACACACTGCCTGTACTATACCCCAGTCCCTACTCTCCCAGATACCCCACACACTGCCCGTACTGTACCCCAGTCCCTACTCTTCCAGATACCCCACACACTGCCCGTACTGTACCCCAGTCCCTACTCCCAGATGCCCCACACACTGCCCGTACAGTACGCCAGTCCCTACTCTCCCAGATACCACACACACTGCCCGTACTGTACCCCAGTCCCTACTCTCCCAGATACCTCACACACTGCCCGTACTGTTCCCCAGTCCCTACTCTCCCAGATACCCCACACACTGCCTGTACTGTACCCCAGTCCCTACTCTCTCAGATACCACACACACTACCCGTACTGTACCCCAGTCCCTACTCTCCCAGATAGCCCACACACTGCCCGTACTGTACCCCAGTCCCTACTCTCCCAGATACCGCACACACTGCCTGTACTGTACCCCAGTCCCTACTCCCAGGTACCCCACACACTGCCTGTACTGTACCCCAGTCCCTCCCCTCCCAGATACCCCACACACTGCCCGTACTGTACCCCAGTCCCTACTCTCCTAGATACCACACACACTGCCCGTACTGTACCCCAGTCCCTACTCTCCCAGATACCCCACACACTGCCCGTACTGTACCCCAGTCCCTACTCTCCCAGATAACTCACACACTGCCTGTACTGTACCCCAGTCCCTACTCTCCCAGATACCCCACACACTGCCCGTACGGTACCCCAGTCCCTACTCTCTCAGATACCCCACTCACTGCCCGTACTGTACCCCATTCCCTACTCTCCCAGATACCCCACACACTGCCCGTACTGTACCCCAGTCCCTACTCTCCCAGATACCCCACACACTGCCCGTTCATTACCCCAGTCCCTACTCTCGGATACCCCACACACTGCCCGTACTGTACCCCTGTCCCTACTCTCCCAGGCACCCCACACACTGCCCTTATTGTACCCCAGTCCCTACTCTCCCAAATACCCCACACACTGCCCGTACTGTATCCCAGTCCCTACTCTCAGATACCCCACACACTGCCCGTACTGTACCCCAGTCCCTACTCTCCCAGATACCCCACACACTGCCCGTACTGTACCCCAGTCCCTACTCTCCCAGACACCCCACACGCTGCCCGTACTGTACCCCAGTCCCTACTCCCAGATACCTCACACACTGCCCGTACTGTACCCCAGTCCCTACTCCCAGATACCCCACACACTGCCCGTACTGTACCGCAGTCCCTACTCTCAGATACCCCACACACTGCCCGTACTGTACCCCAGTCCCTACTCTCCCAGATACCCCACACACTGCCCGTACTGTACCCCAGTCCCTACTCTCCCAGATACCCCACACACTGCCCGTACATTACCCCAGTCCCTACTCTCCCAGATACCTCACACACTGCCCGTACTGTACCACAGTCCCTACTCTCCCAGATACGCCACACACTGCCTGTACTGTACCCCAGTCCCTCCTCTCTCAGATACCACACACACTGCCCGTACTGTACCCCAGTCCCTACTCTCCCAGATACCCCACACACTGCCCGTACTGTACCCCAGTCCCTACTCTCCCAGATACCGCACACACTGCCTGTACTGTACCCCAGTCCCTACTCTCCCAGATACCCCACTCACTGCCCGTACTGTACCCCAGTCCCTACTCTCCCAGATACCCCCCACACTGCCCGTACTGTACCCCAGTCCCTACTCCCAGATACTCCACACACTGCCCGTACTGTACCCCAGTCCCTACTCTCCCAGATACCCCACACACTGCCCGTACGGTACCCCAGTCCCTACTCTCCCAGATACCCCACACACTGCCCGTACTGTACCCCAGTCCCTACTCTCCCAGATACCCCACACACTGCCCGTACTGTACCCCAGTCCCTACTCCCAGATACTCCACACACTGCCCGTACTGTACCCCAGTCCCTACTCTCCCAGATACCCCACACACTGCCCATACGGTACCCCAGTCCCTACTCTCCCAGATTCCTCACACACTGCCTGTACTGTCCCCCAGTCCCTACTCTCCCAGATACCCCACACACTGTCCGTACAGTGCCCCAGTCCCTACTCTCCCAGATACCCCACACACTGCCCGTACTGTACCCCAGTCCCTACTCCCAGATACCCCACACACTGCCTGTACTGTACCCCAGTCCCTACTCCCAGATACCCCACACACTGCCCGTACAGTACCCCAGTCCCTACTCTCTCAGATACCCCACACACTGCCCGTACTGTACCCCAGTCCCTACTCTCCCAGATACCCAACACACTGTCCGTACTGTACCCCAGTCCCTACTCTCCCAGATACCTGACACACTGCCCGTACTGTACCCCAGTCCCTACTCTCCCAGATACCCCACACACTGCCCGTACGGTACCCCAGTGCCTACTCTCCCAGATACCCCACACACTGCCCGTACGGTACCCCAGTCCCTACTCTCCCAGATACCGCACACAATGCCCGTATGGTACGCCAGTCCCTACTCACAGGTACCCCACACACTGCCCGTACGGTACCCCAGTCCCTACTCTCCCAGATACCCCACACACTGCCCGTACTGTACCCCAGTCCCTACTCTCTCAGATACCCCACACACTGCCCGTACTGTACCCCAGTCCCTACTCTCCCAGATACCCCACACACTGCCCGTACTGTACCCCAGTCCCTACTCTCCCAGATACCCCACACACTGCCCGTACTGTACCCCAGTCCCTACTCTCCCAGATACCTCACACACTGCCCCTACTGTACCCCAGTCCCTACTCTCCCAGATACCCCACACACTGCCTGTACTATACCCCAGTCCCTACTCTCCCAGATACCCCACACACTGCCCGTACTGTACCCCAGTCCCTACTCTTCCAGATACCCCACACACTGCCCGTACTGTACCCCAGTCCCTACTCCCAGATGCCCCACACACTGCCCGTACAGTACGCCAGTCCCTACTCTCCCAGATACCACACACACTGCCCGTACTGTACCCCAGTCCCTACTCTCCCAGATACCTCACACACTGCCCGTACTGTTCCCCAGTCCCTACTCTCCCAGATACCCCACACACGGCCTGTACTGTACCCCAGTCCCTACTCTCTCAGATACCACACACACTACCCGTACTGTACCCCAGTCCCTACTCTCCCAGATAGCCCACACACTGCCCGTACTGTACCCCAGTCCCTACTCTCCCAGATACCGCACACACTGCCTGTACTGTACCCCAGTCCCTACTCCCAGGTACCCCACACACTGCCTGTACTGTACCCCAGTCCCTCCCCTCCCAGATACCCCACACACTGCCCGTACTGTACCCCAGTCCCTACTCTCCTAGATACCACACACACTGCCCGTACTGTACCCCAGTCCCTACTCTCCCAGATACCCCACACACTGCCCGGACTGTACCCCAGTCCCTACTCTCCCAGATAACTCACACACTGCCTGTACTGTACCCCAGTTCCTACTCTCCCAGATACCCCACACACTGCCCGTACGGTACCCCAGTCCCTACTCTCTCAGATACCCCACTCACTGCCCGTACTGTACCCCATTCCGTACTCTCCCAGATACCCCACACACTGCCCGTACTGTACCCCAGTCCCTACTCTCCCAGATACCCCACACACTGCCCGTACATTACCCCAGTCCCTACTCTCGGATACCCCACACACTGCCCGTACTGTACCCCTGTCCCTACTCTCCCAGGCACCCCACACACTGCCCTTATTGTACCCCAGTCCCTACTCTCCCAAATACCCCACACACTGCCCGTACTGTATCCCAGTCCCTACTCTCAGATACCCCACACACTGCCCGTACTGTACCCCAGTCCCTACTCTCCCAGATACCCCACACACTGCCCGTACTGTACCCCAGTCCCTACTCTCCCAGACACCCCACATGCTGCCCGTACTGTTCCCCAGTCCCTACTCCCAGATACCTCACACACTGCCCGTACTGTACCCCAGTCCCTACTCCCAGATACCCCACACACTGCCCGTACTGTACCGCAGTCCCTACTCTCAGATACCCCACACACTGCCCGTACTGTACCCCAGTCCCTACTCTCCCAGATACCCCACACACTGCCCGTACTGTACCCCAGTCCCTACTCTCCCAGATACCCCACACACTGCCCGTACATTACCCCAGTCCCTACTCTCCCAGATACCTCACACACTGCCCGTACTGTACCACAGTCCCTACTCTCCCAGATACGCCACACACTGCCTGTACTGTACCCCAGTCCCTACTCTCTCAGATACCACACACACTGCCCGTACTGTACCCCAGTCCCTACTCTCCCAGATACCCCACACACTGCCCGTACTGTACCCCAGTCCCTACTCTCCCAGATACCGCACACACTGCCTGTACTGTACCCCAGTCCCTACTCTCCCAGATACCCCACTCACTGCCCGTACTGTACCCCAGTCCCTACTCTCCCAGATACCCCCCACACTGCCCGTACTGTACCCCAGTCCCTACTCCCAGATACTCCACACACTGCCCGTACTGTACCCCAGTCCCTACTCTCCCAGATACCCCACACACTGCCCGTACGGTACCCCAGTCCCTACTCTCCCAGATACCCCACACACTGCCCGTACTGTACCCCAGTCCCTACTCTCCCAGATACCCCACACACTGCCCGTACTGTACCCCAGTCCCTACTCCCAGATACTCCACACACTGCCCGTACTGTACCCCAGTCCCTACTCTCCCAGATACCCCACACACTGCCCATACGGTACCCCAGTCCCTACTCTCCCAGATTCCTCACACACTGCCTGTACTGTACCCCAGTCCCTACTCTCCCAGATACCCCACACACTGTCCGTACAGTGCCCCAGTCCCTACTCTCCCAGATACCCCACACACTGCCCGTACTGTACCCCAGTCCCTACTCCCAGATACCCCACACACTGCCTGTACTGTACCCCAGTCCCTACTCCCAGATACCCCACACACTGCCCGTACAGTACCCCAGTCCCTACTCTCTCAGATACCCCACACACTGCCCGTACTGTACCCCAGTCCCTACTCTCCCAGATACCCAACACACTGTCCGTACTGTACCCCAGTCCCTACTCTCCCAGATACCTGACACACTGCCCGTACTGTACCCCAGTCCCTACTCTCCCAGATACCCCACACACTGCCCGTACGGTAGCCCAGTGCCTACTCTCCCAGATACCCCACACACTGCCCGTACGGTACCCCAGTCCCTACTCTCCCAGATACCGCACACAATGCCCGTATGGTACCCCAGTCCCTACTCACAGGTACCCCACACACTGCCCGTACGGTACCCCAGTCCCTACTCTCCCAGATACCCCACACACTGCCCGTACTGTACCCCAGTCCCTACTCTCTCAGATACCCCACACACTGCCCGTACTGTACCCCAGTCCCTACTCTCCCAGATACCCCACACACTGCCCGTACTGTACCCCAGTCCCTACTCTCCCAGATACCCCACACACTGCCCGTACTGTACCCCAGTCCCTACTCTCCCAGATACCTCACACACTGCCCCTACTGTACCCCAGTCCCTACTCTCCCAGATACCCCACACACTGCCTGTACTATACCCCAGTCCCTACTCTCCCAGATACCCCACACACTGCCCGTACTGTACCCCAGTCCCTACTCTTCCAGATACCCCACACACTGCCCGTACTGTACCCCAGTCCCTACTCCCAGATGCCCCACACACTGCCCGTACAGTACGCCAGTCCCTACTCTCCCAGATACCACACACACTGCCCGTACTGTACCCCAGTCCCTACTCTCCCAGATACCTCACACACTGCCCGTACTGTTCACCAGTCCCTACTCTCCCAGATACCCCACACACTGCCTGTACTGTACCCCAGTCCCTACTCTCTCAGATACCACACACACTACCCGTACTGTACCCCAGTCCCTACTCTCCCAGATAGCCCACACACTGCCCGTACTGTACCCCAGTCCCTACTCTCCCAGATACCGCACACACTGCCTGTACTGTACCCCAGTCCCTACTCCCAGGTACCCCACACACTGCCTGTACTGTACCCCAGTCCCTCCCCTCCCAGATACCCCACACACTGCCCGTACTGTACCCCAGTCCCTACTCTCCTAGATACCACACACACTGCCCGTACTGTACCCCAGTCCCTACTCTCCCAGATACCCCACACACTGCCCGTACTGTACCCCAGTCCCTACTCTCCCAGATAACTCACACACTGCCTGTACTGTACCCCAGTCCCTACTCTCCCAGATACCCCACACACTGCCCGTACGGTACCCCAGTCCCTACTCTCTCAGATACCCCACTCACTGCCCGTACTGTACCCCATTCCCTACTCTCCCAGATACCCCACACACTGCCCGTACTGTACCCCAGTCCCTACTCTCCCAGATACCCCACACACTGCCCGTACATTACCCCAGTCCCTACTCTCGGATACCCCACACACTGCCCGTACTGTACCCCTGTCCCTACTCTCCCAGGCACCCCACACACTGCCCTTATTGTACCCCAGTCCCTACTCTCCCAAATACCCCACACACTGCCCGTACTGTATCCCAGTCCCTACTCTCAGATACCACACACACTGCCCG
Source organism: Scyliorhinus torazame (assembly GCF_047496885.1). Lineage (NCBI taxonomy): Eukaryota > Metazoa > Chordata > Chondrichthyes > Carcharhiniformes > Scyliorhinidae > Scyliorhinus > Scyliorhinus torazame. Next base: position 160,577,130 of record NC_092714.1, read on the forward strand.
TACTGTACCCCAGTCCCTACTCTCCCAGATACCCCACACACTGCCCGTACTGTACCCCAGTCCCTACTCTCCCAGACACCCCACACGCTGCCCGTACTGTACCCCAGTCCCTACTCCCAGATACCTCACACACTGCCCGTACTGTACCCCAGTCCCTACTCCCAGATACCCCACACACTGCCCGTACTGTACCGCAGTACCTACTCTCAGATACCCCACACACTGCCCGTACTGTACCCCAGTCCCTACTCTCAGATACCCCACACACTGCCCGTACGGTACCCCAGTCCCTACTCTCAGATACCCCACACACTGCCCGTACTGTACCCCAGTCCCTACTCTCCCAGATACCCCACACACTGCCTGTACTGTACCCCAGTCCCTACTCTTCCAGATACCCCACACACTGCCCGTACTGTACCCCAGTCCCTACTCTCCCAGATACCCCACACACTGCCTGTACTGTTCACCAGTCTCTACTCTGCCAGATACCGCACACACTGCCTGTACTGTACCCCAGTCCCTACTCTCCCAGATACCCCACACACTGCCCCCACTGTACCCCAGTCCCTACTCTCTCAGATACCCCACACACTGCCCGTACTGTACCCCAGTCCCTACTCCCAGATACCCCACACACTGCCCGTACTGTACCCCAGTCCCTACTCTCCCAGAAACCCCACACACTGCCCGTACTGTACCCCAGTCCCTTCTCTCCCAGATACCCCACACACTTCCCGTACATTACCCCAGTCCCTACTTTCGGATACCCCATACACTGCCCGTACTGTACCCCTGTCCCTACTCTCCCAGACACCCCACACACTGCCCGTACTGTACCCCAGTCCCTTCTCTCCCAGATACCCCACACACTTCCCGTACATTACCCCAGTCCCTACTTTCGGATACCCCATACACTGCCCGTACTGTACCCCAGTCCCTACTCTCCCAGATACCCCACACACTGCCTGTACTGTTCACCAGTCTCTACTCTGCCAGATACCGCACACACTGCCTGTACTGTACCCCAGTCCCTACTCTCCCAGATACCCCACACACTGCCCCCACTGTACCCCAGTCCCTACTCTCTCAGATACCCCACACACTGCCCGTACTGTACCCCAGTCCCTACTCCCAGATACCCCACACACTGCCCGTACTGTACCCCAGTCCCTACTCTCCCAGAAACCCCACACACTGCCCGTACTGTACCCCAGTCCCTTCTCTCCCAGATACCCCACACACTTCCCGTACATTACCCCAGTCCCTACTTTCGGATACCCCATACACTGCCCGTACTGTACCCCTGTCCCTACTCTCCCAGACACCCCACACACTGCCCGTACTGTACCCCAGTCCCTACTCTCCCAGATACCCCACACACTGCCCGTACTGTACCCCAGTCCCTACTCCCAGATACTCCACACAATGCCCGTACTGTACCCCAGTCCCTCCCCTCCCAGATACCCCACACACTGCACGTACTGTTCCCCAGTCCCTACTCCCCTAGATACCACACACACTGCCCGTACTGTACCCCAGTCCCTACTCTCCCAGATACCCCACACACTGCCCGTTCTGTACCCCAGTCCCCACTCTCCCAGATACCTCACACACTGCCCGTACATTACCCCAGTCCCGACTCTCCCAGATTCCCCACACACTGCCCGTACTGTACCCCAGTCCCTACTCTCCCAGATACCCCACACACTGCCCGTACATTACCACAGTCCCTACTCTCGGATACCCCACACACTGCCCGTACTGTACCCCCGTCCCTACTCTCCCAGATACCTCACACACTGCCCGTACTGTACCCCAGTCCCTACTCTCCCAGATACCCCACACACTGCCTGTACTGTACCCCAGTCCCTACTCTCCCAGATACCCCACACACTGCCCGTACTGTACCCCAGTCCCTACTCCCAGATACTCCACACACTGCCCGTACTGTACCCCAGTCCCTACTCTCCCAGATACCCCACACACTGTCCGTACAGTGCCCCAGTCCCTACTCTCCCAGATACCCCACACACTGCCCGTACTGTACCCCAGTCCCTACTCCCAGATACCCCACACACTGCCCGTACTGTACCCCAGTCCCTACTCCCAGATACCCCACACACTGCCCGTACAGTACCCCAGTCCCTACTCTCTCAGATACCCCACACACTGCCCGTACTGTACCCCAGTCCCTACTCTCCCAGATACCCAACACACTGTCCGTACTGTACCCCAGTCCCTACTCTCCCAGATACCTGACACACTGCCCGTACTGTACCCCAGTCCCTACTCTCCCAGATACCCCACACACTGCCCGTACGGTACCCCAGTGCCTACTCTCCCAGATACCCCACACACTGCCCGTACGGTACCCCAGTCCCTACTCTCCCAGATACCGCACACAATGCCCGTATGGTACCCCAGTCCCTACTCACAGGTACCCCACACACTGCCCATACGGTACCCCAGTCCCTACTCTCCCAGATACCCCACACACTGCCCGTACTGTACCCCAGTCCCTACTCTCTCAGATACCCCACACACTGCCCGTACTGTACCCCAGTCCCTACTCTCCCAGATACCCCACACACTGCCCGTACTGTACCCCAGTCCCTACTCTCCCAGATACCCCACACACTGCCCGTACTGTACCCCAGTCCCTACTCTCCCAGATACCTCACACACTGCCCCTACTGTACCCCAGTCCCTACTCTCCCAGATACCCCACACACTGCCTGTACTATACCCCAGTCCCTACTCTCCCAGATACCCCACACACTGCCCGTACTGTACCCCAGTCCCTACTCTTCCAGATACCCCACACACTGCCCGTACTGTACCCCAGTCCCTACTCCCAGATGCCCCACACACTGCCCGTACAGTACGCCAGTCCCTACTCTCCCAGATACCACACACACTGCCCGTACTGTACCCCGGTCCCTACTCTCCCAGATACCTCACACACTGCCCGTACTGTTCCCCAGTCCCTACTCTCCCAGATACCCCACACACTGCCTGTACTGTACCCCAGTCCCTACTCTCTCAGATACCACACACACTACCCGTACTGTACCCCAGTCCCTACTCTCCCAGATAGCCCACACACTGCCCGTACTGTACCCCAGTCCCTACTCTCCCAGATACCGCACACACTGCCTGTACTGTACCCCAGTCCCTACTCCCAGGTACCCCACACACTGCCTGTACTGTACCCCAGTCCCTCCCCTCCCAGATACCCCACACACTGCCCGTACTGTACCCCAGTCCCTACTCTCCTAGATACCACACACACTGCCCGTACTGTACCCCAGTCCCTACTCTCCCAGATACCCCACACACTGCCCGTACTGTACCCCAGTCCCTACTCTCCCAGATAACTCACACACTGCCTGTACTGTACCCCAGTCCCTACTCTCCCAGATACCCCACACACTGCCCGTATGGTACCCCAGTCCCTACTCTCTCAGATACCCCACTCACTGCCCGTACTGTACCCCATTCCCTACTCTCCCAGATACCCCACACACTGCCCGTACTGTACCCCAGTCCCTACTCTCCCAGATACCCCACACACTGCCCGTACATTACCCCAGTCCCTACTCTCGGATACCCCACACACTGCCCGTACTGTACCCCTGTCCCTACTCTCCCAGGCACCCCACACACTGCCCTTATTGTACCCCAGTCCCTACTCTCCCAAATACCCCACACACTGCCCGTACTGTATCCCAATCCCTACTCTCAGATACCCCACACACTGCCCGTACTGTACCCCAGTCCCTACTCTCCCAGATACCCCACACACTGCCCGTACTGTACCCCAGTCCCTACTCTCCCAGACACCCCACACGCTGCCCGTACTGTACCCCAGTCCCTACTCCCAGATACCTCACACACTGCCCGTACTGTACCCCAGTCCCTACTCCCAGATACCCCACACACTGCCCGTACTGTACCGCAGTCCCTACTCTCAGATACCCCACACACTGCCCGTACTGTACCCCAGTCCCTACTCTCAGATACCCCACACACTGCCCGTACGGTACCCCAGTCCCTACTCTCAGATACCCCACACACTGCCCTTATTGTACCCCAGTCCCTACTCTCCCAAATACCCCACACACTGCCCGTACTGTATCCCAGTCCCTACTCTCAGATACCCCACACACTGCCCGTACTGTACCCCAGTCCCTACTCTCCCAGATACCCCACACACTGCCCGTACTGTACCCCAGTCCCTACTCTCCCAGACACCCCACACGCTGCCCGTACTGTACCCCAGTCCCTACTCCCAGATACCTCACACACTGCCCGTACTGTACCCCAGTCCCTACTCCCAGATACCCCACACACTGCCCGTACTGTACCGCAGTCCCTACTCTCAGATACCCCACACACTGCCCGTACTGTACCCCAGTCCCTACTCTCAGATACCCCACACACTGCCCGTACGGTACCCCAGTCCCTACTCTCAGATACCCCACACACTGCCCGTACTGTACCCCAGTCCCTACTCTCCCAGATACCCCACACACTGCCTGTACTGTACCCCAGTCCCTACTCTTCCAGATACCCCACACACTGCCCGTACTGTACCCCAGTCCCTACTCTCCCAGATACCCCACACACTGCCTGTACTGTTCACCAGTCCCTACTCTGCCAGATACCGCACACACTGCCTGTACTGTACCCCAGTCCCTACTCTCCCAGATACCCCACACACTGCCCCCACTGTACCCCAGTCCCTACTCTCTCAGATACCCCACACACTGCCCATACTGTACCCCAGTCCCTACTCCCAGATACCCCACACACTGCCCGTACTGTACCCCAGTCCCTACTCTCCCAGAAACCCCACACACTGCCCGTACTGTACCCCAGTCCCTTCTCTCCCAGATACCCCACACACTTCCCGTACATTACCCCAGTCCCTACTTTCGGATACCCCATACACTGCCCGTACTGTACCCCTGTCCCTACTCTCCCAGACACCCCACACACTGCCCGTACTGTACCCCAGTCCCTACTCTCCCAGATACCCCACACACTGCCCGTACTGTACCCCAGTCCCTACTCCCAGATACTCCACACAATGCCCGTACTGTACCCCAGTCCCTCCCCTCCCAGATACCCCACACACTGCACGTACTGTTCCCCAGTCCCTACTCTCCTAGATACCACACACACTGCCCGTACTGTACCCCAGTCCCTACTCTCCCAGATACCCCACACACTGCCCGTTCTGTACCCCAGTCCCCACTCTCCCAGATACCTCACACACTGCCCGTACATTACCCCAGTCCCGACTCTCCCAGATTCCCCACACACTGCCCGTACTGTACCCCAGTCCCTACTCTCCCAGATACCCCACACACTGCCCGTACATTACCACAGTCCCGACTCTCGGATACCCCACACACTGCCCGTACTGTACCCCCGTCCCTACTCTCCCAGATACCTCACACACTGCCCGTACTGTACCCCAGTCCCTACTCTCCCAGATACCCCACACACTGCCTGTACTGTACCCCAGTCCCTACTCTCTCACATACCACACACACTGCCCGTACTGTACCCCAGTCCCTACTCTCCCAGATACCAAACACACTGCCCGTACTGTACCCCAGTCCCTACTCTCCCAGATACCGCACACACTGCCTGTACTGTACCCCAGTCCCTACTCCCAGGTACCCCACACACTGCCTGTACTGTACCCCAGTCCCTACTCTCCCAGATACCCCACACACTGCCCGTACGGTACCCCAGTCCCTACTCTCTCAGATACCCCACACACTGCCTGTACTGTACCCCAGTCCGTACTCTCCCAGATACCCCACTTACTGCCCGTACTGTACCCCAGTCCCTACTCTCGCAGATACCCCACACACTGCCCGTACTGTACCCCAGTCCCTACTCCCAGATACTCCACACTCTGCCCGTACTGTACCCCAGCCCCTCCCCTCCCAGATACCCCACACACTGCCCGTACTGTACCCCAGTCCCTACTCTCCTAGATACCACAGACACTGCCCGTACTGTACCCCAGTCCCTACTCTCCCAGATACCTCACACACTGCCCGTACTGTACCCCAGTCCCTACTCTCCCAGATACCCCACACACTGCCCGTACTGTACCCCAGTCCCTACTCTCCCAGATACCCCACACACTGCCCGGACTGTACCCCAGTCCCTACTCTCCCAGATAACTCACACACTGCCTGTACTGTACCCCAGTTCCTACTCTCCCAGATACCCCACACACTGCCCGTACGGTACCCCAGTCCCTACTCTCTCAGATACCCCACTCACTGCCCGTACTGTACCCCATTCCGTACTCTCCCAGATACCCCACACACTGCCCGTACTGTACCCCAGTCCCTACTCTCCCAGATACCCCACACACTGCCCGTACATTACCCCAGTCCCTACTCTCGGATACCCCACACACTGCCCGTACTGTACCCCTGTCCCTACTCTCCCAGGCACCCCACACACTGCCCTTATTGTACCCCAGTCCCTACTCTCCCAAATACCCCACACACTGCCCGTACTGTATCCCAGTCCCTACTCTCAGATACCCCACACACTGCCCGTACTGTACCCCAGTCCCTACTCTCCCAGATACCCCACACACTGCCCGTACTGTACCCCAGTCCCTACTCTCCCAGACACCCCACATGCTGCCCGTACTGTTCCCCAGTCCCTACTCCCAGATACCTCACACACTGCCCGTACTGTACCCCAGTCCCTACTCCCAGATACCCCACACACTGCCCGTACTGTACCGCAGTCCCTACTCTCAGATACCCCACACACTGCCCGTACTGTACCCCAGTCCCTACTCTCCCAGATACCCCACACACTGCCCGTACTGTACCCCAGTCCCTACTCTCCCAGATACCCCACACACTGCCCGTACATTACCCCAGTCCCTACTCTCCCAGATACCTCACACACTGCCCGTACTGTACCACAGTCCCTACTCTCCCAGATACGCCACACACTGCCTGTACTGTACCCCAGTCCCTACTCTCTCAGATACCACACACACTGCCCGTACTGTACCCCAGTCCCTACTCTCCCAGATACCCCACACACTGCCCGTACTGTACCCCAGTCCCTACTCTCCCAGATACCGCACACACTGCCTGTACTGTACCCCAGTCCCTACTCTCCCAGATACCCCACTCACTGCCCGTACTGTACCCCAGTCCCTACTCTCCCAGATACCCCCCACACTGCCCGTACTGTACCCCAGTCCCTACTCCCAGATACTCCACACACTGCCCGTACTGTACCCCAGTCCCTACTCTCCCAGATACCCCACACACTGCCCGTACGGTACCCCAGTCCCTACTCTCCCAGATACCCCACACACTGCCCGTACTGTACCCCACTCCCTACTCTCCCAGATACCCCACACACTGCCCGTACTGTACCCCAGTCCCTACTCCCAGATACTCCACACACTGCCCGTACTGTACCCCAGTCCCTACTCTCCCAGATACCCCACACACTGCCCATACGGTACCCCAGTCCCTACTCTCCCAGATTCCTCACACACTGCCTGTACTGTACCCCAGTCCCTACTCTCCCAGATACCCCACACACTGTCCGTACAGTGCCCCAGTCCCTACTCTCCCAGATACCCCACACACTGCCCGTACTGTACCCCAGTCCCTACTCCCAGATACCCCACACACTGCCTGTACTGTACCCCAGTCCCTACTCCCAGATACCCCACACACTGCCCGTACAGTACCCCAGTCCCTACTCTCTCAGATACCCCACACACTGCCCGTACTGTACCCCAGTCCCTACTCTCCCAGATACCCAACACACTGTCCGTACTGTACCCCAGTCCCTACTCTCCCAGATACCTGACACACTGCCCGTACTGTACCCCAGTCCCTACTCTCCCAGATACCCCACACACTGCCCGTACGGTAGCCCAGTGCCTACTCTCCCAGATACCCCACACACTGCCCGTACGGTACCCCAGTCCCTACTCTCCCAGATACCGCACACAATGCCCGTATGGTACCCCAGTCCCTACTCACAGGTACCCCACACACTGCCCGTACGGTACCCCAGTCCCTACTCTCCCAGATACCCCACACACTGCCCGTACTGTACCCCAGTCCCTACTCTCTCAGATACCCCACACACTGCCCGTACTGTACCCCAGTCCCTACTCTCCCAGATACCCCACACACTGCCCGTACTGTACCCCAGTCCCTACTCTCCCAGATACCCCACACACTGCCCGTACTGTACCCCAGTCCCTACTCTCCCAGATACCTCACACACTGCCCCTACTGTACCCCAGTCCCTACTCTCCCAGATACCCCACACACTGCCTGTACTATACCCCAGTCCCTACTCTCCCAGATACCCCACACACTGCCCGTACTGTACCCCAGTCCCTACTCTTCCAGATACCCCACACACTGCCCGTACTGTACCCCAGTCCCTACTCCCAGATGCCCCACACACTGCCCGTACAGTACGCCAGTCCCTACTCTCCCAGATACCACACACACTGCCCGTACTGTACCCCAGTCCCTACTCTCCCAGATACCTCACACACTGCCCCTACTGTTCACCAGTCCCTACTCTCCCAGATACCCCACACACTGCCTGTACTGTACCCCAGTCCCTACTCTCTCAGATACCACACACACTACCCGTACTGTACCCCAGTCCCTACTCTCCCAGATAGCCCACACACTGCCCGTACTGTACCCCAGTCCCTACTCTCCCAGATACCGCACACACTGCCTGTACTGTACCCCAGTCCCTACTCCCAGGTACCCCACACACTGCCTGTACTGTACCCCAGTCCCTCCCCTCCCAGATACCCCACACACTGCCCGTACTGTACCCCAGTCCCTACTCTCCTAGATACCACACACACTGCCCGTACTGTACCCCAGTCCCTACTCTCCCAGATACCCCACACACTGCCCGTACTGTACCCCAGTCCCTACTCTCCCAGATAACTCACACACTGCCTGTACTGTACCCCAGTCCCTACTCTCCCAGATACCCCACACACTGCCCGTACGGTACCCCAGTCCCTACTCTCTCAGATACCCCACTCACTGCCCGTACTGTACCCCATTCCCTACTCTCCCAGATACCCCACACACTGCCCGTACTGTACCCCAGTCCCTACTCTCCCAGATACCCCACACACTGCCCGTACATTACCCCAGTCCCTACTCTCGGATACCCCACACACTGCCCGTACTGTACCCCGGTCCCTACTCTCCCAGGCACCCCACACACTGCCCTTATTGTACCCCAGTCCCTACTCTCCCAAATACCCCACACACTGCCCGTACTGTATCCCAGTCCCTACTCTCAGATACCACACACACTGCCCGTACTGTACCCCAGTCCCTACTCTCCCAGATACCCCACACACTGCCCGTACTGTACCCCAGTCCCTACTCTCCCAGACACCCCACACGCTGCCCGTACTGTACCCCAGTCCCTACTCCCAGATACCTCACACACTGCCCGTACTGTACCCCAGTCCCTACTCCCAGATACCCCACACACTGCCCGTACTGTACCGCAGTACCTACTCTCAGATACCCCACACACTGCCCGTACTGTACCCCAGTCCCTACTCTCAGATACCCCACACACTGCCCGTACGGTACCCCAGTCCCTACTCTCAGATACCCCACACACTGCCCGTACTGTACCCCAGTCCCTACTCTCCCAGATACCCCACACACTGCCTGTACTGTACCCCAGTCCCTACTCTTCCAGATACCCCACACACTGCCCGTACTGTACCCCAGTCCCTACTCTCCCAGATACCCCACACACTGCCTGTACTGTTCACCAGTCTCTACTCTGCCAGATACCGCACACACTGCCTGTACTGTACCCCAGTCCCTACTCTCCCAGATACCCCACACACTGCCCCCACTGTACCCCAGTCCCTACTCTCTCAGATACCCCACACACTGCCCGTACTGTACCCCAGTCCCTACTCCCAGATACCCCACACACTGCCCGTACTGTACCCCAGTCCCTACTCTCCCAGAAACCCCACACACTGCCCGTACTGTACCCCAGTCCCTTCTCTCCCAGATACCCCACACACTTCCCGTACATTACCCCAGTCCCTACTTTCGGATACCCCATACACTGCCCGTACTGTACCCCTGTCCCTACTCTCCCAGACACCCCACACACTGCCCGTACTGTACCCCAGTCCCTACTCTCCCAGATACCCCACACACTGCCCGTACTGTACCCCAGTCCCTACTCCCAGATACTCCACACAATGCCCGTACTGTACCCCAGTCCCTCCCCTCCCAGATACCCCACACACTGCACGTACTGTTCCCCAGTCCCTACTCCCCTAGATACCACACACACTGCCCGTACTGTACCCCAGTCCCTACTCTCCCAGATACCCCACACACTGCCCGTTCTGTACCCCAGTCCCCACTCTCCCAGATACCTCACACACTGCCCGTACATTACCCCAGTCCCGACTCTCCCAGATTCCCCACACACTGCCCGTACTGTACCCCAGTCCCTACTCTCCCAGATACCCCACACACTGCCCGTACATTACCACAGTCCCTACTCTCGGATACCCCACACACTGCCCGTACTGTACCCCCGTCCCTACTCTCCCAGATACCTCACACACTGCCCGTACTGTACCCCAGTCCCTACTCTCCCAGATACCCCACACACTGCCTGTACTGTACCCCAGTCCCTACTCTCCCAGATACCCCACACACTGCCCGTACTGTACCCCAGTCCCTACTCCCAGATACTCCACACACTGCCCGTACTGTACCCCAGTCCCTACTCTCCCAGATACCCCACACACTGTCCGTACAGTGCCCCAGTCCCTACTCTCCCAGATACCCCACACACTGCCCGTACTGTACCCCAGTCCCTACTCCCAGATACCCCACACACTGCCCGTACTGTACCCCAGTCCCTACTCCCAGATACCCCACACACTGCCCGTACAGTACCCCAGTCCCTACTCTCTCAGATACCCCACACACTGCCCGTACTGTACCCCAGTCCCTACTCTCCCAGATACCCAACACACTGTCCGTACTGTACCCCAGTCCCTACTCTCCCAGATACCTGACACACTGCCCGTACTGTACCCCAGTCCCTACTCTCCCAGATACCCCACACACTGCCCGTACGGTACCCCAGTGCCTACTCTCCCAGATACCCCACACACTGCCCGTACGGTACCCCAGTCCCTACTCTCCCAGATACCGCACACAATGCCCGTATGGTACCCCAGTCCCTACTCACAGGTACCCCACACACTGCCCATACGGTACCCCAGTCCCTACTCTCCCAGATACCCCACACACTGCCCGTACTGTACCCCAGTCCCTACTCTCTCAGATACCCCACACACTGCCCGTACTGTACCCCAGTCCCTACTCTCCCAGATACCCCACACACTGCCCGTACTGTACCCCAGTCCCTACTCTCCCAGATACCCCACACACTGCCCGTACTGTACCCCAGTCCCTACTCTCCCAGATACCTCACACACTGCCCCTACTGTACCCCGGTCCCTACTCTCCCAGATACCCCACACACTGCCTGTACTATACCCCAGTCCCTACTCTCCCAGATACCCCACACACTGCCCGTACTGTACCCCAGTCCCTACTCTTCCAGATACCCCACACACTGCCCGTACTGTACCCCAGTCCCTACTCCCAGATGCCCCACACACTGCCCGTACAGTACGCCAGTCCCTACTCTCCCAGATACCACACACACTGCCCGTACTGTACCCCGGTCCCTACTCTCCCAGATACCTCACACACTGCCCGTACTGTTCCCCAGTCCCTACTCTCCCAGATACCCCACACACTGCCTGTACTGTACCCCAGTCCCTACTCTCTCAGATACCACACACACTACCCGTACTGTACCCCAGTCCCTACTCTCCCAGATAGCCCACACACTGCCCGTACTGTACCCCAGTCCCTACTCTCCCAGATACCGCACACACTGCCTGTACTGTACCCCAGTCCCTACTCCCAGGTACCCCACACACTGCCTGTACTGTACCCCAGTCCCTCCCCTCCCAGATACCCCACACACTGCCCGTACTGTACCCCAGTCCCTACTCTCCTAGATACCACACACACTGCCCGTACTGTACCCCAGTCCCTACTCTCCCAGATACCCCACACACTGCCCGTACTGTACCCCAGTCCCTACTCTCCCAGATAACTCACACACTGCCTGTACTGTACCCCAGTCCCTACTCTCCCAGATACCCCACACACTGCCCGTATGGTACCCCAGTCCCTACTCTCTCAGATACCCCACTCACTGCCCGTACTGTACCCCATTCCCTACTCTCCCAGATACCCCACACACTGCCCGTACTGTACCCCAGTCCCTACTCTCCCAGATACCCCACACACTGCCCGTACATTACCCCAGTCCCTACTCTCGGATACCCCACACACTGCCCGTACTGTACCCCTGTCCCTACTCTCCCAGGCACCCCACACACTGCCCTTATTGTACCCCAGTCCCTACTCTCCCAAATACCCCACACACTGCCCGTACTGTATCCCAGTCCCTACTCTCAGATACCCCACACACTGCCCGTACTGTACCCCAGTCCCTACTCTCCCAGATACCCCACACACTGCCCGTACTGTACCCCAGTCCCTACTCTCCCAGACACCCCACACGCTGCCCGTACTGTACCCCAGTCCCTACTCCCAGATACCTCACACACTGCCCGTACTGTACCCCAGTCCCTACTCCCAGATACCCCACACACTGCCCGTACTGTACCGCAGTCCCTACTCTCAGATACCCCACACACTGCCCGTACTGTACCCCAGTCCCTACTCTCAGATACCCCACACACTGCCCGTACGGTACCCCAGTCCCTACTCTCAGATACCCCACACACTGCCCTTATTGTACCCCAGTCCCTACTCTCCCAAATACCCCACACACTGCCCGTACTGTATCCCAGTCCCTACTCTCAGATACCCCACACACTGCCCGTACTGTACCCCAGTCCCTACTCTCCCAGATACCCCACACACTGCCCGTACTGTACCCCAGTCCCTACTCTCCCAGACACCCCACACGCTGCCCGTACTGTACCCCAGTCCCTACTCCCAGATACCTCACACACTGCCCGTACTGTACCCCAGTCCCTACTCCCAGATACCCCACACACTGCCCATACTGTACCGCAGTCCCTACTCTCAGATACCCCACACACTGCCCGTACTGTACCCCAGTCCCTACTCTCAGATACCCCACACACTGCCCGTACGGTACCCCAGTCCCTACTCTCAGATACCCCACACACTGCCCGTACTGTACCCCAGTCCCTACTCTCCCAGATACCCCACACACTGCCTGTACTGTACCCCAGTCCCTACTCTTCCAGATACCCCACACACTGCCCGTACTGTACCCCAGTCCCTACTCTCCCAGATACCCCACACACTGCCTGTACTGTTCACCAGTCCCTACTCTGCCAGATACCGCACACACTGCCTGTACTGTACCCCAGTCCCTACTCTCCCAGATACCCCACACACTGCCCCCACTGTACCCCAGTCCCTACTCTCTCAGATACCCCACACACTGCCCATACTGTACCCCAGTCCCTACTCCCAGATACCCCACACACTGCCCGTACTGTACCCCAGTCCCTACTCTCCCAGAAACCCCACACACTGCCCGTACTGTACCCCAGTCCCTTCTCTCCCAGATACCCCACACACTTCCCGTACATTACCCCAGTCCCTACTTTCGGATACCCCATACACTGCCCGTACTGTACCCCTGTCCCTACTCTCCCAGACACCCCACACACTGCCCGTACTGTACCCCAGTCCCTACTCTCCCAGATACCCCACACACTGCCCGTACTGTACCCCAGTCCCTACTCCCAGATACTCCACACAATGCCCGTACTGTACCCCAGTCCCTCCCCTCCCAGATACCCCACACACTGCACGTACTGTTCCCCAGTCCCTACTCTCCTAGATACCACACACACTGCCCGTACTGTACCCCAGTCCCTACTCTCCCAGATACCCCACACACTGCCCGTTCTGTACCCCAGTCCCCACTCTCCCAGATACCTCACACACTGCCCGTACATTACCCCAGTCCCGACTCTCCCAGATTCCCCACACACTGCCCGTACTGTACCCCAGTCCCTACTCTCCCAGATACCCCACACACTGCCCGTACATTACCACAGTCCCGACTCTCGGATACCCCACACACTGCCCGTACTGTACCCCCGTCCCTACTCTCCCAGATACCTCACACACTGCCCGTACTGTACCCCAGTCCCTACTCTCCCAGATACCCCACACACTGCCTGTACTGTACCCCAGTCCCTACTCTCTCACATACCACACACACTGCCCGTACTGTACCCCAGTCCCTACTCTCCCAGATACCAAACACACTGCCCGTACTGTACCCCAGTCCCTACTCTCCCAGATACCGCACACACTGCCTGTACTGTACCCCAGTCCCTACTCCCAGGTACCCCACACACTGCCTGTACTGTACCCCAGTCCCTACTCTCCCAGATACCCCACACACTGCCCGTACGGTACCCCAGTCCCTACTCTCTCAGATACCCCACACACTGCCTGTACTGTACCCCAGTCCGTACTCTCCCAGATACCCCACTTACTGCCCGTACTGTACCCCAGTCCCTACTCTCGCAGATACCCCACACACTGCCCGTACTGTACCCCAGTCCCTACTCCCAGATACTCCACACTCTGCCCGTACTGTACCCCAGCCCCTCCCCTCCCAGATACCCCACACACTGCCCGTACTGTACCCCAGTCCCTACTCTCCTAGATACCACAGACACTGCCCGTACTGTACCCCAGTCCCTCCTCTCCCAGATACCCCACACACTGCCCGTACTGTACCCCAGTCCCTACTCTCCCAGATACCTCACACACTGCCCGTACTGTACCCCAGTCCCTACTCTCCCAGATACCCCACACACTGCCCGTACTGTACCCCAGTCCCTACTCTCCCAGATACCTCACACACTGCCCGTACTGTACCCCAGTCCCTACTCTCCCAGATACCCCACACACTGCCCGTACTGTACCCCTGTCCCTACTCTCCCAGATACCCCACACACTGCCCGTACTGTACCCCAGTCCCTACTCTCCCAGATACCCCACACACTGCGCGTACATTACCCCAGTCCCTACTCTCGGATACCCCACACACTGCCCGTACTGTACCCCAGTCCCTACTCTCCCAGATACCTCACACACTGCCCGTACTGTACCCCAGTCCCTACTCTCCCAGATACCCCACATACTGCCTGTACTGTACCCCAGTCCCTACTCTCTCAGATACCACACACACTGCCCGTACTGTACCCCAGTCCCTACTCTCCCAGATACCCCACACATTGCCCGTACTGTACCCCAGTCCCTACTCTCCCAGATACCGCAGACACTGCCTGTACTGTACCCCAGTCCCTACTCCCAGGTACCCCACACACCGCCTGTACTGTACCCCAGTCCCTACTCTCCCAGATACCCCACACACTGCCCGTACGGTACACCCGTCCCTACTCTCTCAGATACCCCACACACTGCCTGTACTGTACCCCAGTCCCTGCTCTCCCAGATACCCCACTCACTGCCCATACTCTACCCCAGTCCCTACTCTCCCAGATACCCCACACACTGCCCGTACTGTACCCCAGTCCCTACTCCCAGATACTCCACACACTGCCTGTACTGTACCCCAGTCCCTCCCCTCCCAGATACCCCACACACTGCCCGTACTGTACCCCAGTCCCTACTCTCCCAGATACCTCACACACTGCCCGTCCTGTACCCCAGTCCCTACTCTCCCAGATACCCCACACGCTGCCCGTACTGTACCCCAGTCCCCACTCTGCCAGATACCCCACACACTGCCCGTACATTACCCCAGTCCCTACTCTCGGATACCCCACACACTGCCCGTACTGTACCCCTGTCCCTACTCTCCCAGGTACTCCACACACTGCCCGTATTGTACCCCAGTCCCTACTCTCCCAAATACCCCACACACTGCCCGTACTGTACCCCAGTCCCTACTCTCAGATACCCCACACACTGCCCGTACTGTACCCCCGTCCCTACTCTCAGATACCCCACACACTGCCCGTACTGTACCCCAGTCCCTACTCTCCCAGATACCCCACACACTGCCCGTACTGTACCCCAGTCCCTACTCTCCCAGATACCCCACACACTGCCCGTACTGTACCCCAGTCCCTACTCTCCCAGACACCCCACACGCTGCCCGTACTGTACCCCAGTCCCTACTCCCAGATAGCTCACACACTGCCCGTACTGTACCCCAGTCCATACTCCCAGATACACCACACACTGCCCGTACTGTACCCCAGTCCCTGCTCTCCCAGACACCCCACACGCTGCCCATACTGTACCGCAGTCCCTACTCTCAGATACCCCACACACTGCCCGTACTCTACCCCAGTCCCTACTCTCAGATACCCCACACACTGCCCGTACTGTACCCCAGTCCCTACTCTCAAATACCCCACACACTGCCCGTACGGTACCCCAGTCCCTACTCTCAGATACCCCACACACTGCCCGTACTGTACCCCAGTCCCTACTCTCCCAGATACCCCACACACTGCCTGTACTGTACCCCAGTCCCTACTCTCCCAGATACCCCGCACACTGCCCGTACTGTACCCCAGTCCCTACTCTCCCAGATACCCCACCCACTGCCCGTACTGTACCCCAGTCCCTACTCCCAGATACCCCACACACTGCCTGTACTGTTCCCCAGTCCCTACTCTGCCAGATACCGCACACGCTACCTGTACTGTACCCCAGTCCCTACTCTCCCAGATACCCCACACACTGCCCCCACTGTACCCCAGTCCCTACTCTCCCAGAAACCCCACACACTGCCCGTACTGTACCCCAGTCCCTTCTCTCCCAGATACCCCACACACTGCCCGTACATTACCCCAGTCCCTACTCTCGGATACCCCACACACTGCCCGTGCTGTACCCCTGTCCCTACTCTCCCAGACACCCCACACACTGCCCGTACTGTACCCCAGTCCCTACTCTCCCAGATACCCCACACACTGCCCGTACTGTACCCCAGTCCCTACTCCCAGATACTCCACACACTGCCCGTACTGTACCCCAGTCCCTCCCCTCCCAGATACCCCACACACTGCCCGTACTGTACCTCAGTCCCTACTCTCCTAGATACCACACACACTGCCCGTACTGTACCCCAGTCCCTACTCTCCCAGATACCCCACACACTGCCCGTACTGTATCCCAGTCCCTACTCTCCCAGATACCTCACACACTGCCCGTACTGTACCCCAGTCCCTACTCTCCCAGATACCTCACACACTGCCCGTACTGTACCCCAGTCCCTACTCTCCCAGATACCCCACATACTGCCTGTACTGTACCCCAGTCCCTACTCTCTCAGATACCACACACACTGCCCGTACTGTACCCCAGTCCCTACTCTCCCAGATACCCCACACATTGCCCGTACTGTACCCCAGTCCCTACTCTCCCAGATACCGCAGACACTGCCTGTACTGTACCCCAGTCCCTACTCCCAGGTACCCCACACACCGCCTGTACTGTACCCCAGTCCCTACTCTCCCAGATACCCCACACACTGCCCGTACGGTACCCCCGTCCCTACTCTCTCAGATACCCCACACACTGCCTGTACTGTACCCCAGTCCCTGCTCTCCCAGATACCCCACTCACTGCCCATACTCTACCCCAGTCCCTACTCTCCCAGATACCCCACACACTGCCCGTACTGTACCCCAGTCCCTACTCCCAGATACTCCACACACTGCCTGTACTGTACCCCAGTCCCTCCCCTCCCAGATACCCCACACACTGCCCGTACTGTACCCCAGTCCCTACTCTCCCAGATACCTCACACACTGCCCGTCCTGTACCCCAGTCCCTACTCTCCCAGATACCCCACACGCTGCCCGTACTGTACCCCAGTCCCCACTCTGCCAGATACCCCACACACTGCCCGTACATTACCCCAGTCCCTACTCTCGGATACCCCACACACTGCCCGTACTGTACCCCTGTCCCTACTCTCCCAGGTACTCCACACACTGCCCGTATTGTACCCCAGTCCCTACTCTCCCAAATACCCCACACACTGCCCGTACTGTACCCCAGTCCCTACTCTCAGATACCCCACACACTGCCCGTACTGTACCCCCGTCCCTACTCTCAGATACCCCACACACTGCCCGTACTGTACCCCAGTCCCTACTCTCCCAGATACCCCACACACTGCCCGTACTGTACCCCAGTCCCTACTCTCCCAGATACCCCACACACTGCCCGTACTGTACCCCAGTCCCTACTCTCCCAGACACCCCACACGCTGCCCGTACTGTACCCCAGTCCCTACTCCCAGATAGCTCACACACTGCCCGTACTGTACCCCAGTCCATACTCCCAGATACACCACACACTGCCCGTACTGTACCCCAGTCCCTGCTCTCCCAGACACCCCACACGCTGCCCATACTGTACCGCAGTCCCTACTCTCAGATACCCCACACACTGCCCGTACTCTACCCCAGTCCCTACTCTCAGATACCCCACACACTGCCCGTACTGTACCCCAGTCCCTACTCTCAAATACCCCACACACTGCCCGTACGGTACCCCAGTCCCTACTCTCAGATACCCCACACACTGCCCGTACTGTACCCCAGTCCCTACTCTCCCAGATACCCCACACACTGCCTGTACTGTACCCCAGTCCCTACTCTCCCAGATACCCCGCACACTGCCCGTACTGTACCCCAGTCCCTACTCTCCCAGATACCCCACCCACTGCCCGTACTGTACCCCAGTCCCTACTCCCAGATACCCCACACACTGCCTGTACTGTTCCCCAGTCCCTACTCTGCCAGATACCGCACACGCTACCTGTACTGTACCCCAGTCCCTACTCTCCCAGATACCCCACACACTGCCCCCACTGTACCCCAGTCCCTACTCTCCCAGAAACCCCACACACTGCCCGTACTGTACCCCAGTCCCTTCTCTCCCAGATACCCCACACACTGCCCGTACATTACCCCAGTCCCTACTCTCGGATACCCCACACACTGCCCGTGCTGTACCCCTGTCCCTACTCTCCCAGACACCCCACACACTGCCCGTACTGTACCCCAGTCCCTACTCTCCCAGATACCCCACACACTGCCCGTACTGTACCCCAGTCCCTACTCCCAGATACTCCACACACTGCCCGTACTGTACCCCAGTCCCTCCCCTCCCAGATACCCCACACACTGCCCGTACTGTACCTCAGTCCCTACTCTCCTAGATACCACACACACTGCCCGTACTGTACCCCAGTCCCTACTCTCCCAGATACCCCACACACTGCCCGTACTGTATCCCAGTCCCTACTCTCCCAGATACCTCACACACTGCCCGTACTGTACCCCAGTCCCTACTCTCCCAGATACCTCACACACTGCCCGTACTGTACCCCAGTCCCTACTCTCCCAGATACCCCACACACTGCCCGTACATTACCCCAGTCCATACTTTCGGATACCCCACACACTGCCCGTACTGTATCCCAGTCCCTACTCTCCCAGATACCTCACACACTGCCCGTACTGTACCCCAGTCCCTACTCTCCCAGATACCCCACACACTGCCTGTACTGTACCCCAGCCCCTACTCTCTCACATACCACACACACTGCCCGTACTGTACCCCAGTCCCTACTCTCCCAGATACCCCACACACTGCCCGTACTGTACCCCAGTCCCTACTCTCCCAGATACCGCACACACTGCCTGTACTGTACCCCAGTCCCTACTCCCAGGTACCCCACACACAGCCTGTACTGTACCCCAGTCCCTCCCCTCCCAGATACCCCACACACTGACCGTACTGTACCCCAGTCCCTACTCTCCTAGATACCACACACACTGCCCGTACTGTACCCCAGTCCCTACTCTCCCAGATACCCCACACACTGCTCGTACTGTACCCCAGTCCCTACTCTCCCAGATACCTCACACACTGCCCGTACTGTACCCCAGTCCCTACTCTCCCAGATACCCCACACACTGCCCGTACTGTACCCCAGTCCCTACTCTCCCAGATACCCCACACACTGCCCGTACATTACCCCAGTCCCTACTCTCGGATACCCCACACACTGCCTGTACTGTACCCCAGTCCCTACTCTCTCACATACCACACACACTGCCCGTACTGTACCCCAGTCCCTACTCTCCCAGATACCCCACACACTGCCCGTACTGTACCCCAGTCCTTACTCTCCCAGATACCGCACACACTGGCTGTACTGTACCCCAGTCCCTACTTCCAGGTACCCCACACACTGCCTGTACTGTACCCCAGTCCCTACTCTCCCAGATACCCCACACACTGCCCGTACGGTACCCCAGTCCCTACTCTCTCAGATACCCCACACACTACCTGTTCTGTACCCCAGTCCCTACTCTCCCAGATACCCCACTCACTGCCCGTACTGTACCCCAGTCCCTACTCTCCCAGATACCCCACACACTGCCCGTACTGTACCCCAGTCCCTACTACCAGATACTCCACACTCTGCCCGTACTGTACCCCAGTCCCTCCCCTCCCAGATACCCCACACACTGCCCGTACTGTACCCCAGTCCCTACTCTCCCAGATACCCCACACACTGCCCGTACTGTATCCCAGTCCCTACTCTCCTAGATACCACACACACTGCCCGTACTGGACCCCGGTCCCTACTCTCCCAGATACCCCACACACTGCCCGTACTGTACCCCAGTCCCTACTCCCCCAGATACCTCACACACTGCCCGTCCTGTACCCCAGTCCCTACTCTCCCAGATACCCCACACACTGCCCGTACTGTACCCCAGTCCCCACTCTGCCAGATACCCCACACACTGCCCGTACATTACCCCAGTCCCTACTCTCGGATACCCCACACACTGCCCGTACTGTACCCCTGTCCCTACTCTCCCAGGCACCCCACACACTGCCCGTATTGTACCCCAGTCCCTACTCTCCCAAATACCCCACACACTGCCCGTACTGTACCCCAGTCCCTACTCTCAGATACCCCACACACTGCCCGTACTGTACCCCTGTCCCTACTCTCAGATACCACACACACTGCCCGTACTGTACCCCAGTCCCTACACTCCCAGATACCCCACACACTGCCCGTACTGTACCCCAGTCCCTACTCTCCCAGATACCCCACACACTGCCCGTACTGTACCCCAGTCCCTACTCTCCCAGACACCCCACACGCTGCCCGTACTGTACCCCAGTCCCTACTCCCAGATACCTCACACACTGCCCGTACTGTACCCCAGTCCCTAATCCCATATACCCCACACACTGCCCGTACTGTACCCCAGTCCCTGCTCTCCCAGACACCCCACACACTGCCCATACTATACCGCAGTCCCTGCTCTCAGATACCCCACACACTGCCCGTACTGTACCCCTGTCCCTACTCTCAGATACCCCACACACTGCCCGTACTGTACCCCAGTCCCTACTCTCAAATACTCCACACACTGCCCGTACGGTACCCCAGTCCCTACTCTCAGATACCCCACACACTGCCCGTACTGTACCCCAGTCCCTACTCTCCCAGATACCCCACACACTGCCTGTACTGTACCCCAGTCCCTACTCTCCCAGATACCCCACACACTGCCCGTACTGTACCCCAGTCCCTACTCTCCCAGATACCCCACCCACTGCCCGTACTGTACCCCAGTCCCTACTCCCAGATACCCCACACACTGCCTGTACTGTTCCCCAGTCCCTACTCTGCCAGATACCGCACACAGTACCTGTACTGTACCCCAGTCCCTACTCTCCCAGATACCCCACACACTGCCCCCACTGTACCCCAGTCCGTACTCTCTCCGATACCCCACACACTGCCCGTACTGTACCCCAGTCCCTACTCCCAGATACCCCACACACTGCCCGTACTGTACACCAGTCCCTACTCTCCCAGAAACCCCACACTCTGCCCGTACATTACCCCAGTCCCTACTCTCGGATACCCCACACACTGCCCGTGCTGTACCCCTGTCCCTACTCTCCCAGACACCCCACACACTGCCCGTACTGTACCCCAGTCCCTACTCTCCCAGATACCCCACACACGGCCCGTACTGTACCCCAGTCCCTACTCCCAGATACTCCACACACTGCCCGCACTGTACCCCAGTCCCTCCCCTCCCAGATACCCCTCACACTGCCCGTACTGTACCCCAGTCCCTACTCTCCTAGATACCACACACACTGCCCGTACTGTACCCCAGTCCCTACTCTCCCAAATACCCCACACACTGCCCGTACTGTACCCCAGTCACTACTCTCCCAGATACCCCACACACTGCCCATACTGTACCCCAGTCCCTACTCTCCCAGATACCCCACACACTGCCCGTACTGTACCCCAGTCCCTACTCTACCAGATACCGCACACACTGCCTGTACTGTACCCCAGTCCCTACTCCCAGGTACCCCACACACAGCCTGTACTGCACCCCAGTCCCTCCCCTCCCAGATACCCCACACACTGACCGTACTGTACCCCAGTCCCTACTCTCCTAGATACCACACACACTGCCCGTACTGTACCCCAGTCCCTACTCTCCCAGATACCCCACACACTGCTCGTACTGTACCCCAGTCCCTACTCTCCCAGATACCTCACACACTGCCCGTACTGTACCCCAGTCCCTACTCTCCCAGATACCCCACACACTGCCCGTACTGTACCCCAGTCCCATCTCTCCCAGATACCCCACACACTGCCCGTACATTACCCCAGTCCCTACTCTCGGATACCCTACACACTGCCTGTACTGTACCCCAGTCCCTACTCTCTCACATACCACACACACTGCCCGTACTGTAACCCAGTCCCTACTCTACCAGATACCCCACACACTGCCCGTACTGTACCCCAGTCCCTACTCTCCCAGATACCGCACACACTGCCTGTACTGTACCCCAGACCCTACTTCGAGGTACCCCACACACTGCCTGTACTGTACCCCAGTCCCTACTCTCCCAGATACCCCACACACTGCACGTACGGTACCCCAGTCCCTACTCTCTCAGATACCCCACACACTACCTGTACTGTACCCCAGTCCCTACTCTCCCAGATACCCCACTCACTGCCCGTACTGTACCCCAGTCCTTACTCTCCCAGATACCCCACACACTGCCCGTACTGTACCCCAGTCCCTACTCCCAGATACTCCACACTCTGCCCGTACTGTACCCCAGTCCCTCCCCTCCCAGATACCCCACACACTGCCCGTACTGTACCCCAGTCCCTACTCTCCCAGATACCCCACACACTGCCCATACTGTACCCCAGTCCCTACTCTCAGATACCCCACACACTGCCCGTACTGTACCCCAGTCCCTACTCTCCCAGATACCCCACATACTGCCTGTACTGTACCCCAGTCCCTACTCTCCCAGATACCCCACACACTGCCCGTACTGAACCCCAGTCCCTACTCTCCCAGATACCCCACACACTGCTCGTACTGTACCCCAGTCCCTACTCTCCCAGATACCTCACACACTGCCCGTACTGTACCCCAGTCCCTACTCTCCCAGATACCCCACACACTGCCCGTACTGTACCCCAGTCCCTACTCTCCCAGATACCCCACACACTGCCCGTACATTACCCCAGTCCCTACTCTCGGATACCCCACACACTGCCTGTACTGCACCCAAGTCCCTACTCTCTCACATACCACACACACTGCCCGTACTGTACCCCAGTCCCTACTCTCCCAGATACCCCACACACTGCCCGTACTGTACCCCAGTCCCTACTCTCCCAGATACCGCACACACTGCCTGTACTGTACCCCAGTCCCTACTTCCAGGTACCCCACACACTGCCTGTCCTGTACCCCAGTCCCTACTCTCCCAGATACCCCACACACTGCCCGTACGGTACCCCAGTCCCTACTCTCTCAGATACCCCACACACTACCTGTACTGTACCCCAGTCCCTACTCTCCCAGATACCCCACTCACTGCCCGTACTGTACCCCAGTCCCTACTCTCCCAGATACCCCACACACTGCCCGTACTGTACCCCAGTCCCTACCCACAGATACTCCACACTCTGCCCGTACTGTACCCCAGTCCCTCCCCTCCCCGATACCCCACACACTGCCCATACTGTACCCCAGTCCCTACTCTCCCAGATACCCCACACACTGCCCGTACTGTACCCCAGTCCCTACTCTCCTAGATACCACACACACTGCCCATACTGGACCCCAGTCCCTACTCTCCCAGATACCCCACACACTGCCCGTACTGTACCCCAGTCCCTACTCTCCCAGATACCTCACACACTGCCCGTCCTGTACCCCAGTCCCTACTCTCCCAGATACCCCACACACTGCCCGTACTGTACCCCAGTCCCCACTCTGCCAGATTCCCCACACACTGCCCGTACATTACCCCAGTCCCTACTCTCGGATACCCCACACACTGCCCGTACTGTACCCCTGTCCCTACTCTCCCAGGCACCCCACACACTGCCCGTATTGTACCCCAGTCCCTACTCTCCCAAAAACCCCACACACTGCCCGTACTGTACCCCAGTCCCTACTCTCAGATACCCCACACACTGCCCGTACTGTACCCCCGTCCCTACTCTCAGATACCCCACACACTGCCCGTACTGTACCCCAGTCCCTACTCTCCTAGATACCACACACACTGCCCGTACTGTACCCAAGTCCCTACTCTCCCAGATACCCCACACACTGCTCGTACTGTACCCCAGTCCCTACTCTCCCAGATACCTCACACACTGCCCGTACTGTACCACAGTCCCTACTCTCCCAGATACCCCACACACTGCCCGTACTGTACCTCAGTCCCTACTCTCCCAGATACCCCACACACTGCCCGTACATTACCCCAGTCCCTACTCTCCCAGATACCGCACACACTGCCTGTACTGTACCCCAGTCCCTACTTCCAGGTACCCCACACACTGCCTGTACTGTACCCCAGTCCCTACTCTCTCAGATACCCCACACACTACCTGTACTGTACCCCAGTCCCTACTCTCCCAGATACCCCACTCACTGCCCGTACTGTACCCCAGTCCCTACTCTCCCAGATACCCCACACACTGCCCGTACTGTACCCCAGTCCCTACTCCCAGATACTCCACACTCTGCCCGTACTGTACCCCAGTCCCTCCCCTCCCAGATACCCCACACACTGCCCGTACTGTACCCCAGTCCCTACTCTCCCAGATACCCCACACACTGCCCGTACTGTACCCCAGTCCCTACTCTCCTAGATACCACACACACTGCCCGTACTGGACCCCAGTCCCTACTCTCCCAGATACCCCACACACTGCCCGTACTGTACCCCAGTCCCTACTCTCCCAGACACCTCACACACTGCCCGTCCTGTACCCCAGTCCCTACTCTCCCAGATACCCCACACACTGCCTGTACTGTACCCCAGTCCCTACTCTCTCACATACCACACACACTGCCCGTACTGTACCCCAGTCCCCACTCTGCCAGATACCCCACACACTGCCCGTACATTACCCCAGTCCCTACTCTCGGATACCCCACACACTGCCCGTACTGTACCCCTGTCCCTACTCTCCCAGGCACCCCACACGCTGCCCGTATTGTACCCCAGTCCCTACTCTCCCAAATACCCCACACACTGCCCGTACTGTACCCCAGTCCCTACTCTCAGATACCCCACACACTGCCCGTACTGTACCCCCGTCCCTACTCTCAGATACCCCACACACTGCCCGTACTGTACCCCAGTCCCTACTCTCCCAGATGCCCCACACACTGCCCGTACTGTACCCCAGTCCCTACTCTCCCAGACACCTCACACGCTGCCCGTACTGTACCCCAGTCCCTACTCCCAGATACCTCACACACTGCCCGTACTGTACCCCAGTCCCTACTCCCAGATACCCCACACACTGCCCGTACTGTACCCCAGTCCCTGCTCTCCCAGACACCCCACACACTGCCCATACTGTACCGCAGTCCCTACTCTCCCAGATACCCCACCCACTGCCCGTACTGTACCCCAGTCCCTACTCCCAGATACCCCACATACTGCCTGTACTGTTCCCCAGTCCCTACTCTGCCAGATACCGCACACACTACCTGTACTGTACCCCAGTCCCTACTCTCCCAGATACCCCACACACTGCCCCCACTGTACCCCAGTCCCTACTCTCTCAGATACCCCACACACTGCCCGTACTGTACTCCAGTACCTACTCCCAGATACCCCACACACTGCCCGTACTGTACCCCAGTCCCTACTCTCCCAGAAACCCCACACACTGCCCGTACTGTACCCCAGTCCCTTCTCTCCCAGATACCCCACACACTGCCCGTACATTACCCCAGTCCCTACTCTCGGATACCCCACACACTGCCCGTGCTGTACCCCTGTCCCTACTCTCCCAGACACCCCACACACTGCCCGTACGGTACCCCAGTCCCTACTCTCCCAGATACCCCACACACTGCCCGTACTGTACCCCAGTCCCTACTCCCAGATACTCCACACACTGCCCGTACTGTACCCCAGTCCCTCCCCTCCCAGATACCCCACACACTGCCCGTACTGTACCCCAGTCCCTACTCTCCTAGATACCACACACACTGCCCGTACTGTACCCCAGTCCCTACTCTCCCAGATACCCCACACACTGCCCGTACTGTACCCCAGTCCCTACTCTCCCAGATACCTCACACACTGCCCGTACTGTACCCCAGTCCCTACTCTCCCAGATACCCCACACACTGCCCGTACATTACCCCAGTCCATACTCTCGGATACCCCACACACTGCCCGTACTGTACCCCAGTCCCTACTCTCCCAGATACCTCACAGACTGCCCGTACTGTACCCCAGTCCCTACTCTCCCAGATACCCCACACACTGCCTGTACTGTACCCCAGTCCCTACTCTCTCACATACCACACACACTGCCCGTACTGTACCCCAGTCTCTACTCTCCCAGATACCCCACACACTGCCCGTACTGTATCCCAGTCCCTACTCTCCCAGATACCGCACACACTGCCTGTACTGTACCCCAGTCCCTACTCCCAGGTACCCCACACACAGCCTGTACTGTACCCCAGTCCCTCCCCTCCCAGATACCCCACACACTGACCGTACTGTACCCCAGTCCCTACTCTCCTAGATACCACACACACTGCCCGTACTGTACCCCAGTCCCTACTCTCCCAGATACCCCACACACTGCTCGTACTGTACCCCAGTCCCTACTCTCCCAGATACCTCACACACTGCCCGTACTGTACCCCAGTCCCTACTCTCCCAGATACCCCACACACTGCCCGTACTGTACCCCAGTCCCTACTCTCCCAGATACCCCACACACTGCCCGTACATTACCCCAGTCCCTACTCTCGGATACCCCACACACTGCCTGTACTGTACCCCAGTCCCTACTCTCTCACATACCACACACACTGCCCGTACTGTACCCCAGTCCCTACTCTCCCAGATACCCCACACACTGCCCGTACTGTACCCCAGTCCCTACTCTCCCAGATACCGCACACACTGCCTGTACTGTACCCCAGTCCCTACTCTCCCAGATACCCCACACACTGCCCGTACGGTACCCCAGTCCCTACTCTCTCAGATACCCCACACACTACCTGTACTGTACCCCAGTCCCTACTCTCCCAGATACCCCACTCACTGCCCGTACTGTACCCCAGTCCCTACTCTCCCAGATACCCCACACACTGCCCGTACTGTACCCCAGTCCCTACTCCCAGATACTCCACACTCTGCCCGTACTGTACCCCAGTCCCTCCCCTCCCAGATACCCCACACACTGCCCGTACTGTACCCCAGTCCCTACTCTCCCAGATACCCCACACACTGCCCGTACTGTACCCCAGTCCCTACTCTCAGATACCCCACACACTACCCGTACTGTACCCCAGTCCCTACTCTCCCAGATACCCCACACACTGCCTGTACTGTACCCCAGTCCCTACTCTCCCAGATACCCCACACACTGCCCGTACTGTACCCCAGTCCCTACTCTCCCAGATACCCCACACACTGCTCGTACTGTACCCCAGTCCCTACTCTCCCAGATACCTCACACACTGCCCGTACTGTACCCCAGTCCCTACTCTCCCAGATACCCCACACACTGCCCGTACTGTACCCCAGTCCCTACTCTCCCAGATACCCCACACACTGCCCGTACATTACCCCAGTCCCTACTCTCGGATACCCCACACACTGCCTGTACTGTACCCCAGTCCCTACTCTCTCGCATACCACACACACTGCCCATACTGTACCCCAATCCCTACTCTCCCAGATACCCCACACACTGCCCGTACTGTACCCCAGTCCCTACTCTCCCAGATACCGCACATACTGCCTGTACTGTACCCCAGTCCCTACTTCCATGTACCCCACACACTGCCTGTACTGTACCCCAGTCCCTACTCTCCCAGATACCCCACACACTGCCCGTACGGTACCCCAGTCCCTACTCTCTCAGATACCCCACACACTACCTGTACTGTACCCCAGTCCCTACTCTCCCAGATACCCCACTCACTGCCCGTACTGTACCCCAGTCCCTACTCTCCCAGATACCCCACACACTGCCCGTACTGTACCCCAGTCCCTACTCCCAGATACTCCACACTCTGCCCGTACTGTACCCCAGTCCCTCCCCTCCCAGATACCCCACACACTGCCCGTACTGTACCCCAGTCCCTACTCTCCCAGATACCCCACACACTGCCCGTACTGTACCCCAGTCCCTACTCTCCCAGATACCACACACACTGCCCGTACTGGACCCCAGTCCCTACTCTCCCAGATACCCCACACACTGCCCGTACTGTACCCCAGTCCCTACTCTCCCAGATACCTCACACACTGCCCGTCCTGTACCCCAGTCCCTGCTCTCCCAGATACCCC
Source organism: Scyliorhinus torazame (assembly GCF_047496885.1). Lineage (NCBI taxonomy): Eukaryota > Metazoa > Chordata > Chondrichthyes > Carcharhiniformes > Scyliorhinidae > Scyliorhinus > Scyliorhinus torazame. The sequence goes on from NC_092714.1 coordinate 160,606,310, forward strand.
ACACACTGCCCGTACTGTACCCCAGTCCCCACTCTGCCAGATACCCCACACACTGCCCGTACATTACCCCAGTCCCTAGTCTCGGATACCCCACACACTGCCCGTACTGTACCCCAGTCCCTACTCTCAGATACCCCACACACTGCCCGTACTGTACCCCCGTCCCTACTCTCAGATACCCCACACACTGCCGGTACTGTACCCCAGTCCCTACTCTCCCAGATACCCCACACACTGCCCGTACTGTACCCCAGTCCCTACTCTCCCAGACACCCCACACGCTGCCCGTACTGTACCCCAGTCCCTACTCCCAGATACCTCACACACTGCCCGTACTGTACCCCAGTCCCTACTCCCAGATACCCCACACACTGCCCGTACTGTACCCCAGTCCCTACTCTCAGATACCCCACACACTACCCGTACTGTACCCCAGTCCCTACTCTCAAATACCCCACACACTGCCCGTACGGTACCCCAGTCCCTACTCTCAGATACCCCACACACTGCCCGTACTGTACCCCAGTTCCTACTCTCCCAGATACCCCACACACTGCCTGTACTGTATCCCAGTCCCTACTCTCCCAGATACCCCACACACTGCCCGTACTGTACCCCAGTCCCTACTCTCCCAGATACCCCACCCACTGCCCGTACTGTACCCCAGTCCCTACTCCCAGATACCCCACACACTGCCTGTACTGTTCCCCAGTCCCTACTCTGCCAGATACCGCACACACTACCTGTACTGTACCCCAGTCCCTACTCTCCCAGATACCCCACACACTGCCCCCACTGTACCCCAGTCCCTACTCTCTCAGATACCCCACACACTGCCCGTACTGTACCCCAGTCCCTACTCCCAGATACCCCACACACTGCCCGTACTGTACCCCAGTCCCTACTCTCCCAGAAACCCCACACACTGCCCGTACTGTACCCCAGTCCCTTCTCTCCCAGATACCCCACACACTGCCTGTACTGTACCCCAGTCCCTCCCCTCCCAGATACCCCACACACTGCCCGTACTGTACCCCAGTCCCTACTCTCCTAGATCCCACACACACTGCCCGTACTGTACCCCAGTCCCTACTCTCCCAGATACCCCACACACTGCCCGTACTGTACCCCAGTCCCTCCCCTCCCAGATACCCCACACACTGCCCGTACTGTACCCCAGTCCCTACTCTCCTAGATACCACACACACTGCCCGTACTGTACCCCAGTCCCTACTCTCCCAGATACCCCACACACTGCCCGTACTGTACCCCAGTCCCTACTCTCCCAGATACCTCACACACTGCCCGTACTGTACCCCAGTCCCTACTCTCCCAGATACCCCACACACTGCCCATACTGTACCGCAGTCCCTACTCTCCCAGATACCCCACACACTGCCCGTACATTACCCCAGTCCATACTCTCGGATACCCCACACACTGTCCGTACTGTACCCCAGTCCCTACTCTCCCAGATACCTCACACACTGCCCGTACTGTACCCCAGTCCCTACTCTCCCAGATACCCCACACACTGCCTGTACTGTACCCCAGTCCCTACTCTCTCACATACCACACACACTGCCCGTACTGTACCCCAGTCCCTACTCTCCCAGATACCCCACACACTGCCCGTACTGTACCCCAGTCCCTACTCTCCCAGATACCGCACACACTGCCTGTACTGTACCCCAGTCCCTACTCCCAGGTACCCCACACACAGCCTGTACTGTACCCCAGTCCCTCCCCTCCCAGATACCCCACACACTGACCGTACTGTACCCCAGTCCCTACTCTCCTAGATATCACACACACTGCCCGTACTGTACCCCAGTCACGACTCTCCCAGATACCCCACACACTGCCCGTACTGCACCCCAGTCCCTACTCTCCCAGATACCTCACACACTGCCCGTCCTGTACCCCAGTCCCTACTCTCCCAGATACCCCACACACTGCCCATACTGTACCCCAGTCCCCACTCTGCCAGATAACCCACACACTGCCCGTACATTACCCCAGTCCCTACTCTCGGATACCCCACACACTGCCCGTACTGTACCCCTGTCCCTACTCTCCCAGGCACCCCACACACTGCCCGTATTGTAGCCCAGTCCCTACTCTCCCAAATACCCCACACTCTGCCCGTACTGTACCCCAGTCCCTACTCTCAGATACCCCACACACTGCCCGTACTGTACCCCCGTCCCTACTCTCAGATACCCCACACACTGCCCGTACTGTACCCCAGTCCCTACTCTCCCAGATACCCCACACACTGCCCGTACTGTACCCCAGTCCCTACTCTCCCAGATACCCCACACTCTGCCCGTACTGTACCCCAGTCCCTACTCTCCCAGACACCCCACACGCTGCCCGTACTGTACCCCAGTCCCTACTCCCAGATACCCCACACACTGCCCGTACTGTACCCCAGTCCCTACTCTCAGATACCCCACACACTACCCGTACTGTACCCCAGTCCCTACTCTCAAATACCCCACACACTGCCCGTACGGTACCCCGTCCCTACTCTCAGATACCCCACACACTGCCCGTACTGTACCCCAGTCCCTACTCTCCCAGATACCCCACACACTGCCTGTACTGTACCCCAGTCCCTACTCTCCCAGATAACCCACACACTGCCCGTACATTACCCCAGTCCATACTCTCGGATACCCCACACACTGCCCGTACTGTACCCCAGTCCCTACTCTCCCAGATACCTCACACACTGCCCGTACTGTACCCCAGTCCCTACTCTCCCAGATACCCCACACACTGCCTGTACTGTACCCCAGTCCCTACTCTCTCACATACCACACACACTGCCCGTACTGTACCCCAGTCCCTACTCTCCCAGATACCCCACACACTGCCCGTACTGTACCCCAGTCCCTACTCTCCCAGATACCGCACACACTGCCTGTACTGTACCCCAGTCCCTACTCCCAGGTACCCCACACACAGCCTGTACTGTACCCCAGTCCCTCCCCTCCCAGATACCCCACACACTGACCGTACTGTACCCCAGTCCCTACTCTCCTAGATACCACACACACTGCCCGTACTGTACCCCAGTCACGACTCTCCCAGATACCCCACACACTGCCCGTACTGCACCCCAGTCCCTACTCTCCCAGATACCTCACACACTGCCCGTCCTGTACCCCAGTCCCTACTCTCCCAGATACCCCACACACTGCCCATACTGTACCCCAGTCCCCACTCTGCCAGATAACCCACACACTGCCCGTTCATTACCCCAGTCCCTACTCTCGGATTCCCCACACACTGCCCGTACTGTACCCCTGTCCCTACTCTCCCAGGCACCCCACACACTGCCCGTATTGTAGCCCAGTCCCTACTCTCCCAAATACCCCACACTCTGCCCGTACTGTACCCCAGTCCCTACTCTCAGATACCCCACACACTGCCCGTACTGTACCCCCGTCCCTACTCTCAGATACCCCACACACTGCCCGTACTGTACCCCAGTCCCTACTCTCCCAGATACCCCACACACTGCCCGTACTGTACCCCAGTCCCTACTCTCCCAGATACCCCACACACTGCCCGTACTGTACCCCAGTCCCTACTCTCCCAGACACCCCACACGCTGCCCGTACTGTACCCCAGTCCCTACTCCCAGATACCCCACACACTGCCCGTACTGTACCCCAGTCCCTACTCTCAGATACCCCACACACTACCCGTACTGTACCCCAGTCCCTACTCTCAAATACCCCACACACTGCCCGTACGGTACCCCGTCCCTACTCTCAGATACCCCACACACTGCCCGTACTGTACCCCAGTCCCTACTCTCCCAGATACCCCACACACTGCCTGTACTGTACCCCAGTCCCTACTCTCCCAGATACCCCACACACTGCCCGTACTGTACCCCAGTCCCTACTCTCCGAGATACCCCACCCACTGCCTGTACTGTACCCCAGTCCCTACTCCCAGATACCCCACACACTGCCTGTACTGTTCCCCAGTCCCTACTCTGCCAGATACCGGACACACTACCTGTACTGTACCCCAGTCCCTACTCTCCCAGATACCCCACACACTGCCCCCACTGTACCCCAGTCCCTACTCTCTCAGATACCCCACACACTGCCCGTACTGTACCCCAGTCCCTACTCCCAGATACCCCACACACTGCCCGTACTGTACCCCAGTCCCTACTCTCCCAGAAACCCCACACACTGCCCGTACTGTACCCCAGTCCCTTCTCTCCCAGATACCCCACACACTGCCCGTGCTGTACCCCAGTCCCTCCCCTCCCAGATACCCCACACACTGCCCGTACTGTACCCAAGTCCCTACTCTCCTAGATACCACACACACTGCCCGTACTGTACCCCAGTCCCTACTCTCCCAGATACCCCACACACTGCCCGTACTGTACCCCAGTCCCTCCCCTCCCAGATACCCCACACACTGCCCGTACTGTACCCCAGTCCCTACTCTCCTAGATACCACACACACTGCCCGTACTGTACCCCAGTCCCTACTCTCCCAGATACTCCACACACTGCCCGTACTGTACCCCAGTCCCTACTCTCCCAGATACCTCACACACTGCCCGTACTGTACCCCAGTCCCTACTCTCCCAGATACCCCACACACTGCCCGTACTGTACCCCCGTCCCTACTCTCAGATACCCCACACACTGCCCGTACTGTACCCCAGTCCCTACTCTCCCAGATACCTCACACACTGCCCGTACTGTACCCCAGTCCCTACTCTCCCAGATACCCCACACACTGCCTGTACTGTACCCCAGTCCCTACTCTCTCACATACCACACACACTGCCCTTACTGTACCCCAGTCCCTACTCTCCCAGATACCCCACACACTGCCCGTACTGTACCCCAGTCCCTACTCTCCCAGATACCTCACACACTGCCTGTACTGTACCCCAGTCCCTACTCCCAGGTACCCCACACACAGCCTGTACTGTACCCCAGTCCCTCACCTCCCAGATACCCCACACACTGACCGTACTGTACCCCAGTCCCTACTCTCCTAGATACCACACACACTGCCCGTACTGTACCCCAGTCCCTACTCTCCCAGATACCCCACACACTGCTCGTACTGTACCCCAGTCCCTACTCTCCCAGATACCTCACACACTGCCCGTACTGTACCCCAGTCCCTACTCTCCCAGATACCCCACACACTGCCCGTACTGTACCCCAGTCCCTACTCTCCCAGATACCCCACACACTGCCCGTACATTACCCCAGTCCCTACTCTCGGATACCCCACACACTGCCTGTACTGTACCCCAGTCCCTACTCTCTCACATACCACACACACTGCCCGTACTGTTCCCCAGTCCCTACTCTCCCAGATACCCCACACACTGCCTGTACTGTACCCCAGTCCCTACTCTCCCAGATACCCCACACACTGCCCGTACGGTACCCCAGTCCCTACTCTCAGATACCCCACACACTGCCCGTACTGTACCCCAGTCCCTACTCTCCCAGATACCCCACACACTGCCCGTACTGTACCACAGTCCCTACTCCCAGATACTCCACACTCTGCCCGTACTGTACCCCAGTCCCTCACCTCCCAGAAACCCTACACACTGCCCGTACTGTACCCCAGTCCCTACTCTCCTAGATACCACACACACTGCCCGTACTGTACCCCAGTCCCTACTCTCCCAGATACCCCACACACTGCCCGTACTGTACCCCAGTCCCTACTCTCCAAGATACCTCACACACTGCCCGTACTGTGCCCCAGTCCCTACTCTCCCAGATACCCCACACACTGCCCGTACTGTTCCCCAGTCCCTACTCTCCTAGATACCACACACACTGCCCGTACTGTACCCCAGTCCCTACTCTCCCAGATACCCCACACACTGCCCGTACCGTACCCCAGTCCCTACTCTCCAAGATACCTCACACACTGCCCGTACTGTACCCCAGTCCCTACTCTCCCAGATACCCCACACACTGCCCGTACTGTTCCCCAGTCCCTACTCTCCCAGATACCCCACACACTGCCCGTACATTACCCCAGTCCCTACTCTCGGATACCCCACACACTGCCCGTACTGTACCCCTGTCCCTACTCTCCCAGACACCCCACACACTGCCCGTACTGTACCCCAGTCCCTACTCTCCCAAATACCCCACACACTGCCCGTACTGTACCCCAGTCCCTACTCTCAGATACCCCACACACTGCCCGTACTGTACCCCCGTCCCTACTCTCAGATACCCCACACACTGCCCGTACTGTACCCCAGTCCCTACTCTCCCAGACACCCCACATGCCCGTACTGTACCCCATTCCCTACTCCCAGATACCTCACACACTGCCCGTACTGTACCCCAGTCCCTACTCCCTGATACCCCACACACTGCCCGTACTGTACCCCAGTCCCTACTCTCCCAGATACCCCACACACTGCCCATACTGTACCGCAGTCCCTACTCTCAGATACCCCACACACTGCCCGTACTGTACCCCAGTCCCTACTCTCAGATACCCCACACACTGCCCGTACTGTACCCCAGTCCCTACTCTCCCAGATACCCCACACACTGCCTGTACTGTACCCCAGTCCCTACTCTCCCAGATACCCCACACACTGCCCGTACTGTACCCCAGTCCCTACTCCCAGATACCCCACACACTGCCTGTACTGTTCCCCAGTCCCTACTCTGCCAGATTCCCCACACACTGCCTGTACTGTACCCCAGTCCCTACTCCCAGATACCTCACACACTGCCCGTACTGTACCCCAGTCCCTACTCCCAGATACCTCACACACTGCCCATACTGTACCCCATTCCCTACTCCCAGATACCATACACACTGCCCGTACTGTACCCCAGTCCATACTCTCCCAGATACCTCTCACACTGCCTGTACTGTACCCCAGTCTCTACTCTCCCAGATACCTCACACACTGCCCGTACTGTACCCCAGTCCCTACTCTCCCAAATACCTCACACATTGCCCGTACTGTGCCCCAGTCCCTACTCTCCCAGATACCCCACACACTGCCCGTACTGTACCCCAGTCCCTACTCTCCCAGATACCTCACACACTGCCCGTCCGGTACCCCAGTCCCTACTCCCAGATACCCCACACACTGCCCGCACTGTACCCCAGTCCCTACTCTCCCAGATACCCCACACACTGCCCGTACTGTACCCCAGTCCCTACTCTCCCAGATACCTCACACACTGCCTGTACTGTACCCCAGTCCCTACTCTCCCAGATACCTCACACACTGCCCGTACTGTACCCCAGTCCCTACTCTCCCAGATACCTCACACACTGCCTGTACTGTACCCCAGTCCCTACTCTCCCAGATACCCCACACACTACCCGTACTGTACCCCAGTCCCTACTCTCCCAGATACCTCACACACTGCCCGTACTGTACCCCAGTCCCTACTCTCCCAGATACCTCACACACTGCCTGTACTGTACCCCAGTACCTACTCTCCCAGATACCCCACACACTGCCCGTACTGTACCCCAGTCCCTACTCTCCCAGACACCCCACATGCCCGTACTGTACCCCATTCCCTACTCCCAGATACCTCACACACTGCCCGTACTGTACCCCAGTCCCTACTCCCTGATACCCCACACACTGCCCGTACTGTACCCCAGTCCCTACTCTCCCAGATACCCCACACACTGCCCATACTGTACCGCAGTCCCTACTCTCAGATACCCCACACACTGCCCGTACTGTACCCCAGTCCCTACTCTCAGATACCCCACACACTGCCCGTACTGTACCCCAGTCCCTACTCTCCCAGATACCCCACACACTGCCTGTACTGTACCCCAGTCCCTACTCTCCCAGATACCCCACACACTGCCCGTACTGTACCCCAGTCCCTACTCCCAGATACCCCACACACTGCCTGTACTGTTCCCCAGTCCCTACTCTGCCAGATTCCCCACACACTGCCTGTACTGTACCCCAGTCCCTACTCCCAGATACCTCACACACTGCCCGTACTGTACCCCAGTCCCTACTCCCAGATACCTCACACACTGCCCATACTGTACCCCATTCCCTACTCCCAGATACCATACACACTGCCCGTACTGTACCCCAGTCCATACTCTCCCAGATACCTCTCACACTGCCTGTACTGTACCCCAGTCTCTACTCTCCCAGATACCTCACACACTGCCCGTACTGTACCCCAGTCCCTACTCTCCCAAATACCTCACACATTGCCCGTACTGTGCCCCAGTCCCTACTCTCCCAGATACCCCACACACTGCCCGTACTGTACCCCAGTCCCTACTCTCCCAGATACCTCACACACTGCCCGTCCGGTACCCCAGTCCCTACTCCCAGATACCCCACACACTGCCCGCACTGTACCCCAGTCCCTACTCTCCCAGATACCCCACACACTGCCCGTACTGTACCCCAGTCCCTACTCTCCCAGATACCTCACACACTGCCTGTACTGTACCCCAGTCCCTACTCTCCCAGATACCTCACACACTGCCCGTACTGTACCCCAGTCCCTACTCTCCCAGATACCTCACACACTGCCTGTACTGTACCCCAGTCCCTACTCTCCCAGATACCCCACACACTACCCGTACTGTACCCCAGTCCCTACTCTCCCAGATACCTCACACACTGCCCGTACTGTACCCCAGTCCCTACTCTCCCAGATACCTCACACACTGCCTGTACTGTACCCCAGTACCTACTCTCCCAGATACCCCACACACTGCCCGTACTGTACCCCAGTCCCTACTCTCCCAGATCCCTCACACACTGCCCGTTCTGTACCCCAGTCCCTACTCTCAGATACCCCGCACACTGCCCGTACTGTACCCCAGTCCCTACTTTCCCAGATACCGCACACACTGCCTGTTCTGTACCCCAGTCCCTACTCTCCCAGATACCCCACACACAGCCCGTACTGTACCCCAGTCCCTACTCTCCCAGATACCCACACACTGCCTGTACTGTTCCCCAGTCTCTACTCTCCCAGATACCCCACACACTGCCCGTACTGTACCCCAGTCCCTACTCCCAGATACCCCACACACTGCCTGTACTGTACCCCAGTCCCTACTCCCAGATACCCCACACACTGCCTGTACTGTTCCCCAGTCCCTACTCTGCCAGATACCCACACACACTGCCCCCACTGTACCCCAGTCCCTACTCTCTCAGATACCCCACACACTGCCCGTACAGTACCCCAGTCCCTACTCCCAGATACCCCACACACTGCCCGTACTGTACCCCAGTCCCTACTCTCCCAGATACCCACACACTGCGCATACTGTACACCAGTCCCTACTCTCTCAGATACCCCACACACTGCCCGTACTGTACCCCAGTCCCTACTCACCAGATACCCCACACACTGCCTGTACTGTACCCCAGTCCCTCCTCCCAGATACCCCACACACTGCCCGTACTGTACCCCAGTCCCTTCTCTCCCAGATCCCCCACACACTGCCTGTTCTGTACCCCAGTCCCTACTCCCAGATACCCCACACACTGCCCGTACTGTACCCCAGTCCCTACTCTCCCAGATACCACACACACTGCCCGTACTGTGCCCCAGTCCCTACTCTCCCAGATACCCCACACACTGCCCGTACTGTACCCCAGTCCCTACTCTCCCAGATACCCCAAACACTGCCCGTACTGTACCCCAGTCCCTACTCTCCCAGATACCCCACACACCGCCCGTACTGTACCCCAGTCACTACTCCCAGATACCCCACACACAGCCCGTACTGTACCCCAGTCCCTACTCCCAGATACCACACACACTGCCCGTACTGTACCCCAGTCCCTACTCCCAGGTACCCCACACACTGCCCGTTCTGTACCCCAGTCCCGACTCTCCCAGGTGCCTCACACACTGCCCGTTCTGTACCCCAGTCCCTACTCTCAAATACCCCACACACTGCCTGTACTGTACCCCAGTCGCGACTCTCCCAGATACCCCACACACTGCCCGTACTGTACCCCAGTCCCTACTCCCAGATACCTCACACACTGCCCGTTCTGTACCCCAGTCCCTACTCTCAGATACCCCACACACTGCCCGTACTGTACCCCAGTCCCTACTCTCCCAGATACCCCACACACTGCCTGTACTGTACCCTAGCCCCTACTCCCAGATACCCCACACACTGCCCGTACTGTACCCCAGTCCCTAATCTCCCAGATACCTCACACACTACCCGTTCTGTACCCCAGTCCCTACTCGCAGATACCCCACACACTGCCCGTACTGTACCCCAGTCCCTATTCTCCCAGATACCCCACACACTGCCCGTACTGTACCCCAGTCCCTACTCCCAGATACCCCACACACTGCCTGTCCTGTACCCCAGTCCCTACTCTCCCAGATACCGCACACACTGCCTGTACTTCATCCCAGTCCCTACTCTCCCAGATACCCCACACACTGCCCCTACTGCACCCCAGTCTCTACTCTCCCAGATACCCCACACACTGCCCGTACTGTACCCCAGTCCCTACTCTCCCAGATACCCCACACACTGCATGTACTGTACCCCAGTCCCTACTCTCCCAGATACCCCACACACTGCCCGTACTGTACCCCAATCCCTACTCTCCCAGATACCCACACACTGCCCGTACTGTACCCCAGTCCCTACTCTCCCAGATACCCCACACACTGCCTGTACTGTACCCCAGACCCTCCTCTCCTAGGTACCTCACACACTGCCCGCACTGTACCCCAGTCCCTACTCTCTCAGATACCCCACACACTGCCCGTACTGTACCCCAGTCCCTACTCCCAGATACCCCACACACTGCCCGTACTGTACCCCAGTCCCTACTCTCCCAGATACCCCACACACTGCCCGTACTGTACCCCAGTCCCTACTCTCCCAGATACCCCACACACTGCCCGTATTGTACCCCAGTCCCTACTCCCAGATACCACACACATTGCCTGTACTGTACCCCAGTCCCTACTCCCAGATACCCCACACACTTCCCGTACTGTACCCCAGTCCCTACTCTCCCAGATACCTCACACACTGCCTGTACTGTACCCCAGTCCCTACTCTCCCAGATACCTCACACACTGCCCGTACTGTACCCCAGTCCCTACTCTCCCAGATACCTCACACACTGCCTGTACGATACCCCAGTCCCTACTCTCCCAGATACCCCACACACTGCCCGTACTGTACCCCAGTCCCTACTCCCAGATACCTCACACCCTGCCCGTACGGTACCCCAGTCCCTACTCTCCCAGATACCCCACACACTGGCAGCACTGTACCCCAGTCCCTACTCTCCCAGATACCTCACACACTGCCCGCACTGTACCCCAGTCCCTCCTCTCCCAGATACCTCACACACTGCCCGCACTGTACCCCAGTCCCTACTCTCCCAGATACTTCACACACTGCTCGTACTGTACCCCAGTCCCTACCCTCCCAGATACCTCACACACTGCCCGTACTGTACCCCAGTCCCTACTCTCCCAGATACCCCACACACTGCCTGTACTGTAACCCAGTCCCTACTCTCCCAGATACCCCACACACTGCCTGTACTGTACCCCAGTCCCTACTCCCAGATACCTCACACACTGCCCGTACTGTACCCCAGTCCCTACTCCCAGATACCTCACACACTGCCCATACTGTACCCCAGTCCCTACTCTTAGATACCCCGCACACTGCCCGTACTGTACCCCAGTCCCTACTCTCCCAGATACCGCACACACTGCCTGTTCTGTACCCCAGTCCCTACTCTCCCAGATACCCCACACACAGCCCGTACTGTACCCCAGTCCCTACTCTCCCAGATACCCACACACTGCCCTCTACTGTACCCCAGTCCCTACTCTCCCAGATACCCCACTCACTGCCTGTACTGTACCCCAGTCACTCCTCTCCCAGTTACCCCACACACTGCCCGTACTGTACCCCAGTCCCTACTCTCAGATACCCCACACACTGCCCGTACTGTACCCCAGTCCCTACTCTCCCAGATACCCCACACACTGCCTGTACTGTTCCCCAGTCCCTACTCTCCCAGATACCCCACACACTGCCCGTACTGTACCCCAGTCCCTACTCTCCCAGATACCCCACACACTGCCCGTACTGTACCCCAGTCCCTACTCCCAGATACCCCACACACTACCTGTACTGTTCCCCAGTCCCTACTCTGCCAGATACCGCCACACTGCCTGTACTGTACCCCAGTCCCTCCTCTCCCAGATACCCCACACACTGCCCCCACTGTACCCCAGTCCCTACTCTCTCAGATACCCACACACTGCCCGTACAGTACCCCAGTCCCTACTCCCAGATACCCCACACACTGCCCGTACTGTACCCCAGTCCTTACTCTCTCAGATACCCACACACTGCCCGTACTGTACACCAGTCCCTACTCTCTCAGATACCCCACACACTGCCCGTACTGTACCCCAGTCCCTACTCTCCCAGATACCCCACACACTGCCCGTACTGTACCCCAGTCCCTACTCTCCCAGATACCTCACACACTGCCTGTACTGTACCCCAGTCCCTACTCTCCCAGATACCTCACACACTGCCCGTACTGTACCCCAGTCCCTACTCTCCCAGATACCTCACACACTGCCTGTACTGTACCCCAGTCCCTACTCTCCCAGATACCCCACACACTACCCGTACTGTACCCCAGTCCCTACTCTCCCAGATACCTCACACACTGCCCGTACTGTACCCCAGTCCCTACTCTCCCAGATACCTCACACACTGCCTGTACTGTACCCCAGTACCTACTCTCCCAGATACCCCACACACTGCCCGTACTGTACCCCAGTCCCTACTCTCCCAGATCCCTCACACACTGCCCGTTCTGTACCCCAGTCCCTACTCTCAGATACCCCGCACACTGCCCGTACTGTACCCCAGTCCCTACTTTCCCAGATACCGCACACACTGCCTGTTCTGCACCCCAGTCCCTACTCTCCCAGATACCCCACACACAGCCCGTACTGTACCCCAGTCCCTACTCTCCCAGATACCCACACACTGCCTGTACTGTTCCCCAGTCTCTACTCTCCCAGATACCCCACACACTGCCCGTACTGTACCCCAGTCCCTACTCTCCCAGATACCCCACACACTGCCCGTACTGTACCCCAGTCCCTACTCCCAGATACCCCACACACTGCCTGTACTGTTCCCCAGTCCCTACTCTGCCAGATACCCACACACACTGCCCCCACTGTACCCCAGTCCCTACTCTCTCAGATACCCCACACACTGCCCGTACAGTACCCCAGTCCCTACTCCCAGATACCCCACACACTGCCCGTACTGTACCCCAGTCCCTACTCTCCCAGATACCCACACACTGCGCATACTGTACACCAGTCCCTACTCTCTCAGATACCCCACACACTGCCCGTACTGTACCCCAGTCCCTACTCACCAGATACCCCACACACTGCCTGTACTGTACCCCAGTCCCTACTCCCAGATACCCCACACACTGCCCGTACTGTACCCCAGTCCCTTCTCTCCCAGATCCCCCACACACTGCCTGTTCTGTACCCCAGTCCCTACTCCCAGATACCCCACACACTGCCCGTACTGTACCCCAGTCCCTACTCTCCCAGATACCACACACACTGCCCGTACTGTGCCCCAGTCCCTACTCTCCCAGATACCCCACACACTGCCCGTACTGTACCCCAGTCCCTACTCTCCCAGATACCCCAAACACTGCCCGTACTGTACCCCAGTCCCTACTCTCCCAGATACCCCACACACCGCCCGTACTGTACCCCAGTCACTACTCCCAGATACCCCACACACAGCCCGTACTGTACCCCAGTCCCTACTCCCAGATACCACACACACTGCCCGTACTGTACCCCAGTCCCTACTCCCAGGTACCCCACACACTGCCCGTTCTGTACCCCAGTCCCGACTCTCCCAGGTGCCTCACACACTGCCCGTTCTGTACCCCAGTCCCTACTCTCAAATACCCCACACACTGCCTGTACTGTACCCCAGTCGCGACTCTCCCAGATACCCCACACACTGCCCGTACTGTACCCCAGTCCCTACTCCCAGATACCTCACACACTGCCCGTTCTGTACCCCAGTCCCTACTCTCAGATACCCCACACACTGCCCGTACTGTACCCCAGTCCCTACTCTCCCAGATACCCCACACACTGCCTGTACTGTACCCCAGCCCCTACTCCCAGATACCCCACACACTGCCCGTACTGTACCCCAGTCCCTAATCTCCCAGATACCTCACACACTACCCGTTCTGTACCCCAGTCCCTACTCTCAGATACCCCACACACTGCCCGTACTGTACCCCAGTCCCTATTCTCCCAGATACCCCACACACTGCCCGTACTGTACCCCAGTCCCTACTCCCAGATACCCCACACACTGCCTGTCCTGTACCCCAGTCCCTACTCTCCCAGATACCGCACACACTGCCTGTACTTCATCCCAGTCCCTACTCTCCCAGATACCCCACACACTGCCCCTACTGCACCCCAGTCTCTACTCTCCCAGATACCCCACACACTGCCCGTACTGTACCCCAGTCCCTACTCTCCCAGATACCCCACACACTGCATGTACTGTACCCCAGTCCCTACTCTCCCAGATACCCCACACACTGCCCGTACTGTACCCCAGTCCCTACTCTCCCAGATACCCACACACTGCCCGTACTGTACCCCAGTCCCTACTCTCCCAGATACCCCACACACTGCCTGTACTGTACCCCAGACCCTCCTCTCCTAGGTACCTCACACACTGCCCGCACTGTACCCCAGTCCCTACTCTCTCAGATACCCCACACACTGCCCGTACTGTACCCCAGTCCCTACTCCCAGATACCCCACACACTGCCCGTACTGTACCCCAGTCCCTACTCTCCCAGATACCCCACACACTGCCCGTACTGTACCCCAGTCCCTACTCTCCCAGATACCCCACACACTGCCCGTATTGTACCCCAGTCCCTACTCCCAGATACCACACACATTGCCTGTACTGTACCCCAGTCCCTACTCCCAGATACCCCACACACTTCCCGTACTGTACCCCAGTCCCTACTCTCCCAGATACCTCACACACTGCCTGTACTGTACCCCAGTCCCTACTCTCCCAGATACCTCACACACTGCCCGTACTGTACCCCAGTCCCTACTCTCCCAGATACCTCACACACTGCCTGTACGATACCCCAGTCCCTACTCTCCCAGATACCCCACACACTGCCCGTACTGTACCCCAGTCCCTACTCCCAGATACCTCACACCCTGCCCGTACGGTACCCCAGTCCCTACTCTCCCAGATACCCCACACACTGGCAGCACTGTACCCCAGTCCCTACTCTCCCAGATACCTCACACACTGCCCGCACTGTACCCCAGTCCCTCCTCTCCCAGATACCTCACACACTGCCCGCACTGTACCCCAGTCCCTACTCTCCCAGATACTTCACACACTGCTCGTACTGTACCCCAGTCCCTACCCTCCCAGATACCTCACACACTGCCCGTACTGTACCCCAGTCCCTACTCTCCCAGATACCCCACACACTGCCTGTACTGTAACCCAGTCCCTACTCTCCCAGATACCCCACACACTGCCTGTACTGTACCCCAGTCCCTACTCCCAGATACCTCACACACTGCCCGTACTGTACCCCAGTCCCTACTCCCAGATACCTCACACACTGCCCATACTGTACCCCATTCCCTACTCCCAGATACCATACACACTGCCCGTACTGTACCCCAGTCCATACTCTCCCAGATACCTCTCACACTGCCTGTACTGTACCCCAGTGTCTACTCTCCCAGATACCTCACACACTGCCCGTACTGTATCCCAGTCCCTACTCTCCCAAATACCTCACACATTGCCCGTACTGTACCCCAGACCCTACTCTCCCAGATACCCCACACACTGCCCGTACTGTACCCCAGTCCCTACTCTCCCAGATACCTCACACACTGCCCGTCCGGTACCCCAGTCCCTACTCCCAGATACCCCACACACTGCCCGCACTGTACCCCAGTCCCTACTCTCCCAGATACCTCACACACTGCCCGTACTGTACACCAGTCCCTACTCTCCCAGATACCTCACACACTGCCCGTTCTGTACCCCAGTCTCTACTCTCCCAGATACCTCACACACTGCCTGTACTGTACCCCAGTACCTACTCTCCCAGATACCCCACACACTGCCCGTACTGTACCCCAGTCCCTACTCTCCCAGATCCCTCACACACTGCCCGTTCTGTACCCCAGTCCCTACTCTTAGATACCCCGCACACTGCCCGTACTGTACCCCAGTCCCTACTCTCCCAGATACCGCACACACTGCCTGTTCTGTACCCCAGTCCCTACTCTCCCAGATACCCCACACACAGCCCGTACTGTACCCCAGTCCCTACTCTCCCAGATACCCACACACTGCCCTCAACTGTACCCCAGTCCCTACTCTCCCAGATACCCCACTCACTGCCTGTACTGTACCCCAGTCACTCCTCTCCCAGTTACCCCACACACTGCCCGTACTGTACCCCAGTCCCTACTCTCAGATACCCCACACACTGCCCGTACTGTACCCCAGTCCCTACTCTCAGATACCCCATGCACTGCCCGTACGGTACCCCAGTCCCTACTCTCAGATACCCCACACACTGCCCGTACTGTACCCCAGTCCCTACTCTCCCAGATACCCCACACACTGCCTGTACTGTTCCCCAGTCCCTACTCTCCCAGATACCCCACACACTGCCCGTACTGTACCCCAGTCCCTACTCTCCCAGATACCCCACACACTGCCCGTACTGTACCCCAGTCCCTACTCCCAGATACCCCACACACTGCCTGTACTGTTCCCCAGTCCCTACTCTGCCAGATACCGCCACACTGCCTGTACTGTACCCCAGTCCCTCCTCTCCCAGATACCCCACACACTGCCCCCACTGTACCCCAGTCCCTACTCTCTCAGATACCCACACACTGCCCGTACAGTACCCCAGTCCCTACTCCCAGATACCCCACACACTGCCCGTACTGTACCCCAGTCCCTACTCTCCCAGATACCCACACACTGCCCGTACTGTACACCAGTCCCTACTCTCTCAGATACCCCACACACTGCCCGTACTGTACCCCAGTCCCTACTCACCAGATACCCCACACACTGCCTGTACTGTACCCCAGTCCCTACTCCCAGATACCCCACACACTGCCCGTACTGTACCCCAGTCCCTTCTCTCCCAGATACCCCACACACTGCCTGTTCTGTACCCCAGTCCCTACTCCCAGATACCCCACACACTGCCCATACTGTACCCCAATCCCTACTCTCCCAGATACCACACACACTGCCCGTACTGTGCCCCAGTCCCTACTCTCCCAGATACCCCACACACTGCCCGTACTGTACCCCAGTCCCTACTCTCCCAGATACCCAAACACTGCCCGTACTGTACCCCAGTCCCTACTCCCAGATACCCCACACACCGCCCGTACTGTACCCCAGTCACTACTCCCAGATACCCCACACACAGCCCGTACTGTACCCCAGTCCCTACTCCCAGATACCACACACACTGCCCGTACTGTACCCCAGTCCCTACTCCCAGGTACCCCACACACTGCCCGTTCTGTACCCCAGTCCCGACTCTCCCAGGTGCCTCACACACTGCCCGTTCTGTACCCCAGTCCCTACTCTCAAATACCCCACACACTGCCTGTACTGTACCCCAGTCGCGACTCTCCCAGATACCCCACACACTGCCCGTACTGTACCCCAGTCCCTACTCCCAGATACCTCACACACTGCCCGTTCTGTACCCCAGTCCCTACTCTCAGATACCCCACACACTGCCCGTACTGTACCCCAGTCCCTACTCTCCCAGATACCCCACACACTGCCTGTACTGTACCCCAGCCCCTACTCCCAGATACCCCACACACTGCCCGTACTGTACCCCAGTCCCTAATCTCCCAGATACCTCACACACTACCCGTTCTGTACCCCAGTCCCTACTCTCAGATACCCCACACACTGCCCGTACTGTACCCCAGTCCCTATTCTCCCAGATACCCCACACACTGCCCGTACTGTACCCCAGTCCCTACTCCCAGATACCCCACACACTGCCTGTCCTGTACCCCAGTCCCTACTCTCCCAGATACCGCACACACTGCCTGTACTTCATCCCAGTCCCTACTCTCCCAGATACCCCACACACTGCCCCTACTGCACCCCAGTCTCTACTCTCCCAGATACCCCACACACTGCCCGTACTGTACCCCAGTCCCTACTCTCCCAGATACCCCACACACTGCATGTACTGTACCCCAGTCCCTACTCTCCCAGATACCCCACACACTGCCCGTACTGTACCCCAGTCCCTACTCTCCCAGATACCCACACACTGCCCGTACTGTACCCCAGTCCCTACTCTCCCAGATACCCCACACACTGCCTGTACTGTACCCCAGACCCTCCTCTCCTAGGTACCTCACACACTGCCCGCACTGTACCCCAGTCCCTACTCTCTCAGATACCCCACACACTGCCCGTACTGTACCCCAGTCCCTACTCCCAGATACCCCACACACTGCCCGTACTGTACCCCAGTCCCTACTCTCCCAGATACCCCACACACTGCCCGTACTGTACCCCAGTCCCTACTCTCCCAGATACCCCACACACTGCCCGTATTGTACCCCAGTCCCTACTCCCAGATACCACACACATTGCCTGTACTGTACCCCAGTCCCTACTCCCAGATACCCCACACACTTCCCGTACTGTACCCCAGTCCCTACTCTCCCAGATACCTCACACACTGCCTGTACTGTACCCCAGTCCCTACTCTCCCAGATACCTCACACACTGCCCGTACTGTACCCCAGTCCCTACTCTCCCAGATACCCCACACACTGCCCGTACTGTACCCCAGTCCCTACTCTCCCAGATACCCAAACACTGCCCGTACTGTACCCCAGTCCCTACTCCCAGATACCCCACACACAGCCCGTACTGTACCCCAGTCCCTACTCCCAGATACCACACACACTGCCCGTACTGTACCCCAGTCCCTACTCCCAGGTACCCCACACACTGCCCGTTCTGTACCCCAGTCCCGACTCTCCCAGGTACCTCACACACTGCCCGTTCTGTACCCCAGTCCCTACTCTCAAATACCCCACACACTGCCTGTACTGTACCCCAGTCCCGACTCTCCCAGATACCCCACACACTGCCCGTACTGTACCCCAGTCCCTACTCCCAGATACCTCACACACTGCCCGTTCTGTACCCCAGTCCCTACTCTCTGATACCCCACACACTGCCCGTACTGTTCCCCAGTCCCTACTCTCCCAGATACCCCACACACTGCCTGTACTGTACCCCAGCCCCTACTCACAGATACCCCACACACTGCCCGTACTGTACCCCAGTCCCTACTCTCCCAGATATCTCACACACTGCCTGTACGGTACCCCAGTCCCTACTCTCCCAGATACCCCACACACTGCCCGTACTGTACCCCAGTCCCTACTCCCAGATACCTCACACACTGCCCGTACGGTACCCCAGTCCCTACTCTCCCAGATACCCCACACACTGCCCGCACTGTACCCCAGTCCCTACTCTCCCAGATACCTCACACACTGCCCGTACTGTACCCCAGTCCCTACTCTCCCAGATACCCAAACACTGCCCGTACTGTACCCCAGTCCCTACTCCCAGATACCCCACACACAGCCCGTACTGTACCCCAGTCCCTACTCCCAGATACCACACACACTGCCCGTACTGTACCCCAGTCCCTACTCCCAGGTACCCCACACACTGCCCGTTCTGTACCCCAGTCCCGACTCTCCCAGGTACCTCACACACTGCCCGTTCTGTACCCCAGTCCCTACTCTCAAATACCCCACACACTGCCTGTACTGTACCCCAGTCCCGACTCTCCCAGATACCCCACACACTGCCCGTACTGTACCCCAGTCCCTACTCCCAGATACCTCACACACTGCCCGTTCTGTACCCCAGTCCCTACTCTCTGATACCCCACACACTGCCCGTACTGTTCCCCAGTCCCTACTCTCCCAGATACCCCACACACTGCCTGTACTGTACCCCAGCCCCTACTCACAGATACCCCACACACTGCCCGTACTGTACCCCAGTCCCTACTCTCCCAGATACCCCACACACTGCCCGTACTGTACCCCAGTCCCTACTCTCCCAGATACCCCACACACTGCCCGTATTGTACCCCAGTCCCTACTCCCAGATACCACACACATTGCCTGTACTGTACCCCAGTCCCTACTCCCAGATACCCCACACACTTCCCGTACTGTACCCCAGTCCCTACTCTCCCAGATACCTCACACACTGCCTGTACTGTACCCCAGTCCCTACTCTCCCAGATACCTCACACACTGCCCGTACTGTACCCCAGTCCCTACTCTCCCAGATACCTCACACACTGCCTGTACGATACCCCAGTCCCTACTCTCCCAGATACCCCACACACTGCCCGTACTGTACCCCAGTCCCTACTCCCAGATACCTCACACCCTGCCCGTACGGTACCCCAGTCCCTACTCTCCCAGATACCCCACACACTGGCAGCACTGTACCCCAGTCCCTACTCTCCCAGATACCTCACACACTGCCCGCACTGTACCCCAGTCCCTCCTCTCCCAGATACCTCACACACTGCCCGCACTGTACCCCAGTCCCTACTCTCCCAGATACTTCACACACTGCTCGTACTGTACCCCAGTCCCTACCCTCCCAGATACCTCACACACTGCCCGTACTGTACCCCAGTCCCTACTCTCCCAGATACCCCACACACTGCCTGTACTGTAACCCAGTCCCTACTCTCCCAGATACCCCACACACTGCCTGTACTGTACCCCAGTCCCTACTCCCAGATACCTCACACACTGCCCGTACTGTACCCCAGTCCCTACTCCCAGATACCTCACACACTGCCCATACTGTACCCCATTCCCTACTCCCAGATACCATACACACTGCCCGTACTGTACCCCAGTCCATACTCTCCCAGATACCTCTCACACTGCCTGTACTGTACCCCAGTGTCTACTCTCCCAGATACCTCACACACTGCCCGTACTGTATCCCAGTCCCTACTCTCCCAAATACCTCACACATTGCCCGTACTGTACCCCAGACCCTACTCTCCCAGATACCCCACACACTGCCCGTACTGTACCCCAGTCCCTACTCTCCCAGATACCTCACACACTGCCCGTCCGGTACCCCAGTCCCTACTCCCAGATACCCCACACACTGCCCGCACTGTACCCCAGTCCCTACTCTCCCAGATACCTCACACACTGCCCGTTCTGTACCCCAGTCCCTACTCTTAGATACCCCGCACACTGCCCGTACTGTACCCCAGTCCCTACTCTC
This sequence comes from Scyliorhinus torazame, assembly GCF_047496885.1. NCBI lineage: Eukaryota > Metazoa > Chordata > Chondrichthyes > Carcharhiniformes > Scyliorhinidae > Scyliorhinus > Scyliorhinus torazame. The sequence goes on from NC_092714.1 coordinate 160,627,835, forward strand.
CCAGATACCGCACACACTGCCTGTTCTGTACCCCAGTCCCTACTCTCCCAGATACCCCACACACAGCCCGTACTGTACCCCAGTCCCTACTCTCCCAGATACCCACACACTGCCCTCAACTGTACCCCAGTCCCTACTCTCCCAGATACCCCACTCACTGCCTGTACTGTACCCCAGTCACTCCTCTCCCAGTTACCCCACACACTGCCCGTACTGTACCCCAGTCCCTACTCTCAGATACCCCACACACTGCCCGTACTGTACCCCAGTCCCTACTCTCAGATACCCCATGCACTGCCCGTACGGTACCCCAGTCCCTACTCTCAGATACCCCACACACTGCCCGTACTGTACCCCAGTCCCTACTCTCCCAGATACCCCACACACTGCCTGTACTGTTCCCCAGTCCCTACTCTCCCAGATACCCCACACACTGCCCGTACTGTACCCCAGTCCCTACTCTCCCAGATACCCCACACACTGCCCGTACTGTACCCCAGTCCCTACTCCCAGATACCCCACACACTGCCTGTACTGTTCCCCAGTCCCTACTCTGCCAGATACCGCCACACTGCCTGTACTGTACCCCAGTCCCTCCTCTCCCAGATACCCCACACACTGCCCCCACTGTACCCCAGTCCCTACTCTCTCAGATACCCACACACTGCCCGTACAGTACCCCAGTCCCTACTCCCAGATACCCCACACACTGCCCGTACTGTACCCCAGTCCCTACTCTCCCAGATACCCACACACTGCCCGTACTGTACACCAGTCCCTACTCTCTCAGATACCCCACACACTGCCCGTACTGTACCCCAGTCCCTACTCACCAGATACCCCACACACTGCCTGTACTGTACCCCAGTCCCTACTCCCAGATACCCCACACACTGCCCGTACTGTACCCCAGTCCCTTCTCTCCCAGATACCCCACACACTGCCTGTTCTGTACCCCAGTCCCTACTCCCAGATACCCCACACACTGCCCATACTGTACCCCAATCCCTACTCTCCCAGATACCACACACACTGCCCGTACTGTGCCCCAGTCCCTACTCTCCCAGATACCCCACACACTGCCCGTACTGTACCCCAGTCCCTACTCTCCCAGATACCCAAACACTGCCCGTACTGTACCCCAGTCCCTACTCCCAGATACCCCACACACAGCCCGTACTGTACCCCAGTCCCTACTCCCAGATACCACACACACTGCCCGTACTGTACCCCAGTCCCTACTCCCAGGTACCCCACACACTGCCCGTTCTGTACCCCAGTCCCGACTCTCCCAGGTACCTCACACACTGCCCGTTCTGTACCCCAGTCCCTACTCTCAAATACCCCACACACTGCCTGTACTGTACCCCAGTCCCGACTCTCCCAGATACCCCACACACTGCCCGTACTGTACCCCAGTCCCTACTCCCAGATACCTCACACACTGCCCGTTCTGTACCCCAGTCCCTACTCTCTGATACCCCACACACTGCCCGTACTGTTCCCCAGTCCCTACTCTCCCAGATACCCCACACACTGCCTGTACTGTACCCCAGCCCCTACTCACAGATACCCCACACACTGCCCGTACTGTACCCCAGTCCCTACTCTCCCAGATACCCCACACACTGCCCGTACTGTACCCCAGTCCCTACTCTCCCAGATACCCCACACACTGCCCGTATTGTACCCCAGTCCCTACTCCCAGATACCACACACATTGCCTGTACTGTACCCCAGTCCCTACTCCCAGATACCCCACACACTTCCCGTACTGTACCCCAGTCCCTACTCTCCCAGATACCTCACACACTGCCTGTACTGTACCCCAGTCCCTACTCTCCCAGATACCTCACACACTGCCCGTACTGTACCCCAGTCCCTACTCTCCCAGATACCTCACACACTGCCTGTACGATACCCCAGTCCCTACTCTCCCAGATACCCCACACACTGCCCGTACTGTACCCCAGTCCCTACTCCCAGATACCTCACACCCTGCCCGTACGGTACCCCAGTCCCTACTCTCCCAGATACCCCACACACTGGCAGCACTGTACCCCAGTCCCTACTCTCCCAGATACCTCACACACTGCCCGCACTGTACCCCAGTCCCTCCTCTCCCAGATACCTCACACACTGCCCGCACTGTACCCCAGTCCCTACTCTCCCAGATACTTCACACACTGCTCGTACTGTACCCCAGTCCCTACCCTCCCAGATACCTCACACACTGCCCGTACTGTACCCCAGTCCCTACTCTCCCAGATACCCCACACACTGCCTGTACTGTAACCCAGTCCCTACTCTCCCAGATACCCCACACACTGCCTGTACTGTACCCCAGTCCCTACTCCCAGATACCCCACACACTGCCCGTACTGTACCCCAGTCCCTACTCTCCCAGATACCCCACACACTGCCCGTACTGTACCCCAGTCCCTACTCTCCCAGATACCTCACACACTGCCCGTTCTGTACCCCAGTCCCTACTCTCTGATACCCCACACACTGCCCGTACTGTTCCCCAGTCCCTACTCTCCCAGATACCCCACACACTGCCTGTACTGTACCCCAGCCCCTACTCACAGATACCCCACACACTGCCCGTACTGTACCCCAGTCCCTACTCTCCCAGATACCCCACACACTGCCCGTACTGTACCCCAGTCCCTACTCTCCCAGATACCCCACACACTGCCCGTATTGTACCCCAGTCCCTACTCCCAGATACCACACACATTGCCTGTACTGTACCCCAGTCCCTACTCCCAGATACCCCACACACTTCCCGTACTGTACCCCAGTCCCTACTCTCCCAGATACCTCACACACTGCCTGTACTGTACCCCAGTCCCTACTCTCCCAGATACCTCACACACTGCCCGTACTGTACCCCAGTCCCTACTCTCCCAGATACCTCACACACTGCCTGTACGATACCCCAGTCCCTACTCTCCCAGATACCCCACACACTGCCCGTACTGTACCCCAGTCCCTACTCCCAGATACCTCACACCCTGCCCGTACGGTACCCCAGTCCCTACTCTCCCAGATACCCCACACACTGGCAGCACTGTACCCCAGTCCCTACTCTCCCAGATACCTCACACACTGCCCGCACTGTACCCCAGTCCCTCCTCTCCCAGATACCTCACACACTGCCCGCACTGTACCCCAGTCCCTACTCTCCCAGATACTTCACACACTGCTCGTACTGTACCCCAGTCCCTACCCTCCCAGATACCTCACACACTGCCCGTACTGTACCCCAGTCCCTACTCTCCCAGATACCCCACACACTGCCTGTACTGTAACCCAGTCCCTACTCTCCCAGATACCCCACACACTGCCTGTACTGTACCCCAGTCCCTACTCCCAGATACCTCACACACTGCCCGTACTGTACCCCAGTCCCTACTCCCAGATACCTCACACACTGCCCATACTGTACCCCATTCCCTACTCCCAGATACCATACACACTGCCCGTACTGTACCCCAGTCCATACTCTCCCAGATACCTCTCACACTGCCTGTACTGTACCCCAGTGTCTACTCTCCCAGATACCTCACACACTGCCCGTACTGTATCCCAGTCCCTACTCTCCCAAATACCTCACACATTGCCCGTACTGTACCCCAGACCCTACTCTCCCAGATACCCCACACACTGCCCGTACTGTACCCCAGTCCCTACTCTCCCAGATACCTCACACACTGCCCGTCCGGTACCCCAGTCCCTACTCCCAGATACCCCACACACTGCCCGCACTGTACCCCAGTCCCTACTCTCCCAGATACCTCACACACTGCCCGTACTGTACACCAGTCCCTACTCTCCCAGATACCTCACACACTGCCCGTTCTGTACCCCAGTCTCTACTCTCCCAGATACCTCACACACTGCCTGTACTGTACCCCAGTACCTACTCTCCCAGATACCCCACACACTGCCCGTACTGTACCCCAGTCCCTACTCTCCCAGATCCCTCACACACTGCCCGTTCTGTACCCCAGTCCCTACTCTTAGATACCCCGCACACTGCCCGTACTGTACCCCAGTCCCTACTCTCCCAGATACCGCACACACTGCCTGTTCTGTACCCCAGTCCCTACTCTCCCAGATACCCCACACACAGCCCGTACTGTACCCCAGTCCCTACTCTCCCAGATACCCACACACTGCCCTCAACTGTACCCCAGTCCCTACTCTCCCAGATACCCCACTCACTGCCTGTACTGTACCCCAGTCACTCCTCTCCCAGTTACCCCACACACTGCCCGTACTGTACCCCAGTCCCTACTCTCAGATACCCCACACACTGCCCGTACTGTACCCCAGTCCCTACTCTCAGATACCCCATGCACTGCCCGTACGGTACCCCAGTCCCTACTCTCAGATACCCCACACACTGCCCGTACTGTACCCCAGTCCCTACTCTCCCAGATACCCCACACACTGCCTGTACTGTTCCCCAGTCCCTACTCTCCCAGATACCCCACACACTGCCCGTACTGTACCCCAGTCCCTACTCTCCCAGATACCCCACACACTGCCCGTACTGTACCCCAGTCCCTACTCCCAGATACCCCACACACTGCCTGTACTGTTCCCCAGTCCCTACTCTGCCAGATACCGCCACACTGCCTGTACTGTACCCCAGTCCCTCCTCTCCCAGATACCCCACACACTGCCCCCACTGTACCCCAGTCCCTACTCTCTCAGATACCCACACACTGCCCGTACAGTACCCCAGTCCCTACTCCCAGATACCCCACACACTGCCCGTACTGTACCCCAGTCCCTACTCTCCCAGATACCCACACACTGCCCGTACTGTACACCAGTCCCTACTCTCTCAGATACCCCACACACTGCCCGTACTGTACCCCAGTCCCTACTCACCAGATACCCCACACACTGCCTGTACTGTACCCCAGTCCCTACTCCCAGATACCCCACACACTGCCCGTACTGTACCCCAGTCCCTTCTCTCCCAGATACCCCACACACTGCCTGTTCTGTACCCCAGTCCCTACTCCCAGATACCCCACACACTGCCCATACTGTACCCCAATCCCTACTCTCCCAGATACCACACACACTGCCCGTACTGTGCCCCAGTCCCTACTCTCCCAGATACCCCACACACTGCCCGTACTGTACCCCAGTCCCTACTCTCCCAGATACCCAAACACTGCCCGTACTGTACCCCAGTCCCTACTCCCAGATACCCCACACACAGCCCGTACTGTACCCCAGTCCCTACTCCCAGATACCACACACACTGCCCGTACTGTACCCCAGTCCCTACTCCCAGGTACCCCACACACTGCCCGTTCTGTACCCCAGTCCCGACTCTCCCAGGTACCTCACACACTGCCCGTTCTGTACCCCAGTCCCTACTCTCAAATACCCCACACACTGCCTGTACTGTACCCCAGTCCCGACTCTCCCAGATACCCCACACACTGCCCGTACTGTACCCCAGTCCCTACTCCCAGATACCTCACACACTGCCCGTTCTGTACCCCAGTCCCTACTCTCTGATACCCCACACACTGCCCGTACTGTTCCCCAGTCCCTACTCTCCCAGATACCCCACACACTGCCTGTACTGTACCCCAGCCCCTACTCACAGATACCCCACACACTGCCCGTACTGTACCCCAGTCCCTACTCTCCCAGATATCTCACACACTGCCTGTACGGTACCCCAGTCCCTACTCTCCCAGATACCCCACACACTGCCCGTACTGTACCCCAGTCCCTACTCCCAGATACCTCACACACTGCCCGTACGGTACCCCAGTCCCTACTCTCCCAGATACCCCACACACTGCCCGCACTGTACCCCAGTCCCTACTCTCCCAGATACCTCACACACTGCCCGCACTGTACCCCAGTCCCTACTCTCCCAGATACTTCACACACTGCCAGTACTGTACCCCAGTCCCTACTCCCAGATACCTCACACACTGCCCGTACTGTTCCCCAGTCCCTACTCCCAGATACCTCACACACTGCCCATACTGTACCCCAGTCCCTTTTCCCAGATACCATACACACTGCCCGTACTGTACCCCAGTCCATACTCTCCCAGATACCTCTCACACTGCCTGTACTGTACCCCAGTCTCTACTCTCCCAGATACCTCACACACTGCCCGTACAGTACCCCAGTCCCTACTCTCCCAAATACCTCACACATTGCCCGTACTGTACCCCAGTCCCTACTCTCCCAGATACCCCACACACTGCCCGTACTGTACCCCAGTCCCTACTCTCCCAGATACCCCACACACTGCCCGTATTGTACCCCAGTCCCTACTCCCAGATACCTCACACACTGCCCATACTGTACCTCATTCCCTACTCCCAGATACCATACACACTGCCCGTACTGTACCCCAGTCCATACTCTCCCAGATACCTCTCACACTGCCTGTACTGTACCCCAGTCTCTACTGACCCAGATACCTCACACACTGCCCGTACTGTACCCCAGTCCCTACTCTCCCAAATACCTCACACATTGCCCGTACTGTACCCCAGTCCCTACTCTCCCAGATACCCCACACACTGCCCGTACTGTACCCCAGTCCCTACTCTCCCAGATACCTCACACACTGCCCGTCCGGTACCCCAGTCCCTACTCCCAGATACCCCACACACTGCCCGCACTGTACCCCAGTCCCTACTGCCCCAGATACCCCACACACTGCCCGTACTGTACCCCAGTCCCTACTCTCCCAGATACCTCACACACTGCCTGTACTGTACCCCAGTCCCTACTCTCCCAGATACCTCACACACTGCCCGTACTGTACCCCAGTCCCTTCTCTCCCAGATACCTCACACACTGCCTGTACTGTACCCCAGTCCCTACTCTCCCAGATACCCCACACACTGCCCGTACTGTACCCCAGTCCCTACTCTCCCAGATACCTCACACACTGCCCGTACTGTACCCCAGTCCCTACTCTCCCAGATACCTCACACACTGCCCGTTCTGTACCCCAGTCCTTACTCTCCCAGATACCTCACACACTGCCTGTACTGTACCCCAGTACCTACTCTCCCAGATACCTCACACACTGCCCGTTCTGTACCCCAGTCCTTACTCTCCCAGATACCTCACACACTGCCTGTACTGTACCCCAGTACCTACTCTCCCAGATACCCCACACACTGCCCGTACTGTACCCCAGTCCCTACTCTCCCAGATCCCTCACACACTGCCCGTTCTGTACCCCAGTCCCTACTCTCAGATACCCCGCACGCTGCCCGTACTGTACCCCAGTCCCTACTCTCCCAGATACCGCACACACTGCCTGTTCTGTACCCCAGTCCCTACTCTCCCAGATACCCCACACAAAGCCCGTACTGTACCCCAGTCCCTACTCTCCCAGATACCCACACACTGCCCTCTACTGTACCCCAGTCCCTACTCTCCCAGATACCCCACTCACTGCCTGTACTGTACCCCAGTCCCTCCTCTCCCAGTTACCCCACACATTGCCCGTACTGTACCCCAGTCCCTACTCTCAGATACCCCACACACTGCCCGTACTGTACCCCAGTCCCTACTCTCCCAGATACCCCACACACAGCCCGTACTGTACCCCAGTCCCTACTCTCCCAGATACCCACACACTGCCCTCTACTGTACCCCAGTCCCTCCTCTCCCAGTTACCCCACACATTGCCCGTACTGTACCCCAGTTCCTACTCTCAGATACCCCACACACTGCCCGTACTGTACCCCAGTCCCTACTCTCCCAGATACCCCACACACAGCCCGTACTGTACCCCAGTCCCTCCTCTCCCAGTTACCCCACAGACTGCCCGAACTGTACCCCACTCCCTACTCTCAGATACCCCACACACTGCCCGTACTGTACCCCAGTCCCTACTCTCAGATACCCCACACACTGCCCGTACGGTACCCCAGTCCCTACTCTCAGATACCCCACACACTGCCCGTACTGTACCCCAGTCCCTACTCTCCCAGATACCCCACACACTGCCTGTACTGTTCCCCAGTCCCTACTCTCCCAGATACCCCACACACTGCCCGTACTGTACCCCAGTCCCTACTCTCCCAGATACCCCACACACTGCCCGTACTGTACCCCAGTCCCTACTCCCAGATACCCCACACACTGCCTGTACTGTTCCCCAGTCCCTACTCTGCCAGATACCGCCACACTGCCTGTACTGTACCCCAGTCCCTACTCTCCCAGATACCCCACACACTGCCCCCACTGTACCCCAGTCCCTACTCTCTCAGATACCCCACACACTGCCCGTACAGTACCCCAGTCCCTACTCCCAGATACCCCACACACTGTCCGTACTGTACCCCAGTCCCTACTCTCCCAGATACCCACACACTGCCCGTACTGTACACCAGTCCCTACTCTCTCAGATACCCCACACACTGCCCGTACTGTACCCCAGTCCCTACTCACCAGATACCCCACACAGTGCCTGTACTGTACCCCAGTCCCTACTCCCAGATACCCCACACACTGCCCGTACTGTACCCCAGTCCCTTCTCTCCCAAATACCCCACACACTGCCTGTTCTGTACCCCAGCCCCTACTCCCAGATACCCCACACACTGCCCGTACTGTACCCCAGTCCCTACTCTCCCAGATACCAGACACACTGCCCGTACTGTGCCCCAGTCCCTACTCTCCCAGATACCCCACACACTGCCCGTACTGTACCCCAGTCCCTACTCTCCCAGATACCGCAAACACTGCCCGTACTGTACCCCAGTCCCTACTCTCCCAGATACCCCACACACCGCCCGTACTGTACCCCAGTCCCTACTCCCAGATACCCCACACACAGCCCGTACTGTACCCCAGTCCCTACTCCCAGATACCACACACACTGCCCGTACTGTACCCCAGTCCCTACTCCCAGGTACCCCACACACTGACCGTTCTGTACCCCAGTCCCGACTCTCCCAGGTACCTCACACACTGCCCGTTCTGTACCCCAGTCCCTACTCTCAAATACCCCACACACTGCCTGTACTGTACCCCAGTCCCGACTCTCCCAGATACCCCACACACTGCCCGTACTGTACCCCAGTCCCTACTCCCAGATACCTCACACACTGCCCGTTCTGTACCCCAGTCCCTACTCTCAGATACCCCACACACTGCCCGTACTGTACCCCAGTCCCTACTCTCCCAGATACCCCACACACTGCCTGTACTGTACCCCAGCCCCTACTCCCAGATACCCCACACACTGCCCGTACTGTACCCCAGTCCCTTATCTCCCAGATACCTCACACACTGCCCGTTCTGTACCCCAGTCCCTACTCTCAGATACCCCACACACTGCCCGTACTGTACCCCAGTCCCTATTCTCCCAGATACCCCACACACTGTCCGTACTGTACCCCAGTCCCTACTCCCAGATACCCCACACACTGTCTGTACTGTACCCCAGTCCCTACTCTCCCAGATACCGCACACACTGCCTGTACTTCATCCCAGTCCCTACTCTCCCAGATACCCCACACACTGCCACTACTGCACCCCAGTCTCTACTCTCCCAGATACCCCACACACTGCCCGTACTGTACCCCAGTCCCTACTCTCCCAGATACCCCACACACTGCATGTACTGTACCCCAGTCCCTACTCTCCCAGATACCCCACACACTGACCGTACTGTACCCCAGTCCCTACTCTCCCAGATACCCACACACTGCCCGTACTGTACCCCAGTCCCTACTCTCCCAGATACCCCACACACTGCCTGTACTGTACCCCAGACCCTCCTCTCCTAGATTCCTCACACACTGCCCGCACTGTACCCCAGTCCCTACTCCCAGATACCCCACACACTGCCTGTACTGTTCCCCAGTCCCTACTCTGCCAGATACCGCCACACTGCCTGTACTGTACCCCAGTCCCTACTCTCCCAGATACCCCACACACTGCCCGTACTGTACCCCAGTCCCTATTCTCCCAGATACCCCACACACTGTCCGTACTGTACCCCAGTCCCTACTCCCAGATACCCCACACACTGTCTGTACTGTACCCCAGTCCCTACTCTCCCAGATACCGCACACACTGCCTGTACTTCATCCCAGTCCCTACTCTCCCAGATACCCCACACACTGCATGTACTGTACCCCAGTCCCTACTCTCCCAGATACCCCACACACTGACCGTACTGTACCCCAGTCCCTACTCTCCCAGATACCCACACACTGCCCGTACTGTACCCCAGTCCCTACTCTCCCAGATACCCCACACACTGCCCGTACTGTACCCCAGTCCCTACTCTCCCAGATACCCCACACACTGCCTGTACTGTTCCCCAGTCCCTACTCTCCCAGATACCCCACACACTGCCCGTACTGTACCCCAGTCCCTACTCTCCCAGATACCCCACACACTGCCCGTACTGTACCCCAGTCCCTACTCCCAGATACCCCACACACTGCCTGTACTGTTCCCCAGTCCCTACTCTGCCAGATACCGCCACACTGCCTGTACTGTACCCCAGTCCCTACTCTCCCAGATACCCCACACACTGCCCCCACTGTACCCCAGTCCCTACTCTCTCAGATACCCCACACACTGCCCGTACAGTACCCCAGTCCCTACTCCCAGATACCCCACACACTGTCCGTACTGTACCCCAGTCCCTACTCTCCCAGATACCCACACACTGCCCGTACTGTACACCAGTCCCTACTCTCTCAGATACCCCACACACTGCCCGTACTGTACCCCAGTCCCTACTCACCAGATACCCCACACAGTGCCTGTACTGTACCCCAGTCCCTACTCCCAGATACCCCACACACTGCCCGTACTGTACCCCAGTCCCTTCTCTCCCAAATACCCCACACACTGCCTGTTCTGTACCCCAGCCCCTACTCCCAGATACCCCACACACTGCCCGTACTGTACCCCAGTCCCTACTCTCCCAGATACCAGACACACTGCCCGTACTGTGCCCCAGTCCCTACTCTCCCAGATACCCCACACACTGCCCGTACTGTACCCCAGTCCCTACTCTCCCAGATACCGCAAACACTGCCCGTACTGTACCCCAGTCCCTACTCTCCCAGATACCCCACACACCGCCCGTACTGTACCCCAGTCCCTACTCCCAGATACCCCACACACAGCCCGTACTGTACCCCAGTCCCTACTCCCAGATACCACACACACTGCCCGTACTGTACCCCAGTCCCTACTCCCAGGTACCCCACACACTGACCGTTCTGTACCCCAGTCCCGACTCTCCCAGGTACCTCACACACTGCCCGTTCTGTACCCCAGTCCCTACTCTCAAATACCCCACACACTGCCTGTACTGTACCCCAGTCCCGACTCTCCCAGATACCCCACACACTGCCCGTACTGTACCCCAGTCCCTACTCCCAGATACCTCACACACTGCCCGTTCTGTACCCCAGTCCCTACTCTCAGATACCCCACACACTGCCCGTACTGTACCCCAGTCCCTACTCTCCCAGATACCCCACACACTGCCTGTACTGTACCCCAGCCCCTACTCCCAGATACCCCACACACTGCCCGTACTGTACCCCAGTCCCTTATCTCCCAGATACCTCACACACTGCCCGTTCTGTACCCCAGTCCCTACTCTCAGATACCCCACACACTGCCCGTACTGTACCCCAGTCCCTATTCTCCCAGATACCCCACACACTGTCCGTACTGTACCCCAGTCCCTACTCCCAGATACCCCACACACTGTCTGTACTGTACCCCAGTCCCTACTCTCCCAGATACCGCACACACTGCCTGTACTTCATCCCAGTCCCTACTCTCCCAGATACCCCACACACTGCCACTACTGCACCCCAGTCTCTACTCTCCCAGATACCCCACACACTGCCCGTACTGTACCCCAGTCCCTACTCTCCCAGATACCCCACACACTGCATGTACTGTACCCCAGTCCCTACTCTCCCAGATACCCCACACACTGACCGTACTGTACCCCAGTCCCTACTCTCCCAGATACCCACACACTGCCCGTACTGTACCCCAGTCCCTACTCTCCCAGATACCCCACACACTGCCTGTACTGTACCCCAGACCCTCCTCTCCTAGATTCCTCACACACTGCCCGCACTGTACCCCAGTCCCTACTCTCTCAGATACCCCACACACTGCCCGTACTGTACCCCAGTCCCTACTCCCAGATACCCCACACACTGCCCGTACTGTACCCCAGTCCCTACTCTCCCAGATACCCCACACACTGCCCGTACTGTACCCCAGTCCCTACTCTCCCAGATACCCCACACACTGCCCGTATTGTACCCCAGTCCCTACTCCCAGATACCGCACAGATTGCCTGTACTGTACCCCAGTCCCTACTCCCAGATACCCCACACACTTCCCGTACTGTACCCCAGTCCCTACTCTCCCAGATACCTCACACACTGCCTGTACTGTACCCCAGTCCCTACTCTCCCAGATACCTCACACACTGCCCGTACTGTACCCCAGTCCCTACTCTCCCAGATACCCCACACACTGCCTGTACTGTAACCCAGTCCCTACTCTCCCAGATACCCCACACACTGCCTGTACTGTACCCCAGTCCCTACTCCCAGATACCTCACACACTGCCCGTACTGTACCCCAGTCCCTACTCCCAGATACCTCACACACTGCCCATACTGTACCCCATTCCCTACTCCCAGATACCATACACACTGCCCGTACTGTACCCCAGTCCATACTCTCCCAGATACCTCTCACACTGCCTGTACTGTACCCCAGTGTCTACTCTCCCAGATACCTCACACACTGCCCGTACTGTATCCCAGTCCCTACTCTCCCAAATACCTCACACATTGCCCGTACTGTACCCCAGACCCTACTCTCCCAGATACCCCACACACTGCCCGTACTGTACCCCAGTCCCTACTCTCCCAGATACCTCACACACTGCCCGTCCGGTACCCCAGTCCCTACTCCCAGATACCCCACACACTGCCCGCACTGTACCCCAGTCCCTACTCTCCCAGATACCTCACACACTGCCCGTACTGTACACCAGTCCCTACTCTCCCAGATACCTCACACACTGCCCGTTCTGTACCCCAGTCTCTACTCTCCCAGATACCTCACACACTGCCTGTACTGTACCCCAGTACCTACTCTCCCAGATACCCCACACACTGCCCGTACTGTACCCCAGTCCCTACTCTCCCAGATCCCTCACACACTGCCCGTTCTGTACCCCAGTCCCTACTCTTAGATACCCCGCACACTGCCCGTACTGTACCCCAGTCCCTACTCTCCCAGATACCGCACACACTGCCTGTTCTGTACCCCAGTCCCTACTCTCCCAGATACCCCACACACAGCCCGTACTGTACCCCAGTCCCTACTCTCCCAGATACCCACACACTTGGGCAGCACGGTAGCACAAGTGATTAGCACTGTGGCTTCACAGCGCCAGGGCCCCAGGTTCGATTCCCCGCTGGGTCACTGTCTGTGCGGAGTTTGCACGTTCTCCCCGTGTGTGCGTGGGTTTTCTCCGGGTGCTCCGGTTTCTTCCCACAGTCCAAAGACGTGCAGGTTAGGTGGATTGGCCATGCTAAATTACCCGTAGTGTCCATAAGGGTTGGGAGGGGTTATTGGGTTGCGGGGAAAAGGTGGAAGTGAGGGATTAATGTGGGTCGGTGCAGACTCGATGGGCCGAATGGCCTCCTTCTGCACTGTATGTTCTATGTTCTATGTTCACTGCCCTCAACTGTACCCCAGTCCCTACTCTCCCAGATACCCCACTCACTGCCTGTACTGTACCCCAGTCACTCCTCTCCCAGTTACCCCACACACTGCCCGTACTGTACCCCAGTCCCTACTCTCAGATACCCCACACACTGCCCGTACTGTACCCCAGTCCCTACTCTCAGATACCCCATGCACTGCCCGTACGGTACCCCAGTCCCTACTCTCAGATACCCCACACACTGCCCGTACTGTACCCCAGTCCCTACTCTCCCAGATACCCCACACACTGCCTGTACTGTTCCCCAGTCCCTACTCTCCCAGATACCCCACACACTGCCCGTACTGTACCCCAGTCCCTACTCTCCCAGATACCCCACACACTGCCCGTACTGTACCCCAGTCCCTACTCCCAGATACCCCACACACTGCCTGTACTGTTCCCCAGTCCCTACTCTGCCAGATACCGCCACACTGCCTGTACTGTACCCCAGTCCCTCCTCTCCCAGATACCCCACACACTGCCCCCACTGTACCCCAGTCCCTACTCTCTCAGATACCCACACACTGCCCGTACAGTACCCCAGTCCCTACTCCCAGATACCCCACACACTGCCCGTACTGTACCCCAGTCCCTACTCTCCCAGATACCCACACACTGCCCGTACTGTACACCAGTCCCTACTCTCTCAGATACCCCACACACTGCCCGTACTGTACCCCAGTCCCTACTCACCAGATACCCCACACACTGCCTGTACTGTACCCCAGTCCCTACTCCCAGATACCCCACACACTGCCCGTACTGTACCCCAGTCCCTTCTCTCCCAGATACCCCACACACTGCCTGTTCTGTACCCCAGTCCCTACTCCCAGATACCCCACACACTGCCCATACTGTACCCCAATCCCTACTCTCCCAGATACCACACACACTGCCCGTACTGTGCCCCAGTCCCTACTCTCCCAGATACCCCACACACTGCCCGTACTGTACCCCAGTCCCTACTCTCCCAGATACCCAAACACTGCCCGTACTGTACCCCAGTCCCTACTCCCAGATACCCCACACACAGCCCGTACTGTACCCCAGTCCCTACTCCCAGATACCACACACACTGCCCGTACTGTACCCCAGTCCCTACTCCCAGGTACCCCACACACTGCCCGTTCTGTACCCCAGTCCCGACTCTCCCAGGTACCTCACACACTGCCCGTTCTGTACCCCAGTCCCTACTCTCAAATACCCCACACACTGCCTGTACTGTACCCCAGTCCCGACTCTCCCAGATACCCCACACACTGCCCGTACTGTACCCCAGTCCCTACTCCCAGATACCTCACACACTGCCCGTTCTGTACCCCAGTCCCTACTCTCTGATACCCCACACACTGCCCGTACTGTTCCCCAGTCCCTACTCTCCCAGATACCCCACACACTGCCTGTACTGTACCCCAGCCCCTACTCACAGATACCCCACACACTGCCCGTACTGTACCCCAGTCCCTACTCTCCCAGATATCTCACACACTGCCTGTACGGTACCCCAGTCCCTACTCTCCCAGATACCCCACACACTGCCCGTACTGTACCCCAGTCCCTACTCCCAGATACCTCACACACTGCCCGTACGGTACCCCAGTCCCTACTCTCCCAGATACCCCACACACTGCCCGCACTGTACCCCAGTCCCTACTCTCCCAGATACCTCACACACTGCCCGCACTGTACCCCAGTCCCTACTCTCCCAGATACTTCACACACTGCCAGTACTGTACCCCAGTCCCTACTCCCAGATACCTCACATACTGCCCGTACTGTTCCCCAGTCCCTACTCCCAGATACCTCACACACTGCCCATACTGTACCCCAGTCCCTTTTCCCAGATACCATACACACTGCCCGTACTGTACCCCAGTCCATACTCTCCCAGATACCTCTCACACTGCCTGTACTGTACCCCAGTCTCTACTCTCCCAGATACCTCACACACTGCCCGTACAGTACCCCAGTCCCTACTCTCCCAAATACCTCACACATTGCCCGTACTGTACCCCAGTCCCTACTCTCCCAGATACCCCACACACTGCCCGTACTGTACCCCAGTCCCTACTCTCCCAGATACCCCACACACTCTCCGTATTGTACCCCAGTCCCTACTCCCAGATACCTCACACACTGCCCATACTGCACCTCATTCCCTACTCCCAGATACCATACACACTGCCCGTACTGTACCCCAGTCCATACTCTCCCAGATACCTCACACACTGCCTGTACTGTACCCCAGTCCCTACTCTCCCAGATACCTCACACACTGCCCGTACTGTACCCCAGTCCCTTCTCTCCCAGATACCTCACACACTGCCTGTACTGTACCCCAGTCCCTACTCTCCCAGATACCCCACACACTGCCCGTACTGTACCCCAGTCCCTACTCTCCCAGATACCTCACACACTGCCCGTACTGTACCCCAGTCCCTACTCTCCCAGATACCTCACACACTGCCCGTTCTGTACCCCAGTCCTTACTCTCCCAGATACCTCACACACTGCCTGTACTGTACCCCAGTACCTACTCTCCCAGATACCTCACACACTGCCCGTTCTGTACCCCAGTCCTTACTCTCCCAGATACCTCACACACTGCCTGTACTGTACCCCAGTACCTACTCTCCCAGATACCCCACACACTGCCCGTACTGTACCCCAGTCCCTACTCTCCCAGATCCCTCACACACTGCCCGTTCTGTACCCCAGTCCCTACTCTCAGATACCCCGCACGCTGCCCGTACTGTACCCCAGTCCCTACTCTCCCAGATACCGCACACACTGCCTGTTCTGTACCCCAGTCCCTACTCTCCCAGATACCCCACACAAAGCCCGTACTGTACCCCAGTCCCTACTCTCCCAGATACCCACACACTGCCCTCTACTGTACCCCAGTCCCTACTCTCCCAGATACCCCACTCACTGCCTGTACTGTACCCCAGTCCCTCCTCTCCCAGTTACCCCACACATTGCCCGTACTGTACCCCAGTCCCTACTCTCAGATACCCCACACACTGCCCGTACTGTACCCCAGTCCCTACTCTCCCAGATACCCCACACACAGCCCGTACTGTACCCCAGTCCCTACTCTCCCAGATACCCACACACTGCCCTCTACTGTACCCCAGTCCCTCCTCTCCCAGTTACCCCACACATTGCCCGTACTGTACCCCAGTTCCTACTCTCAGATACCCCACACACTGCCCGTACTGTACCCCAGTCCCTACTCTCCCAGATACCCCACACACAGCCCGTACTGTACCCCAGTCCCTCCTCTCCCAGTTACCCCACACACTGCCCGAACTGTACCCCACTCCCTACTCTCAGATACCCCACACACTGCCCGTACTGTACCCCAGTCCCTACTCTCAGATACCCCACACACTGCCCTAACGGTACCCCAGTCCCTACTCTCAGATACCCCACACACTGCCCGTACTGTACCCCAGTCCCTACTCTCCCAGATACCCCACACACTGCCTGTACTGTTCCCCAGTCCCTACTCTCCCAGATACCCCACACACTGCCCGTACTGTACCCCAGTCCCTACTCTCCCAGATACCCCACACACTGCCCGTACTGTACCCGAGTCCCTACTCCCAGATACCCCACACACTGCCTGTACTGTTCCCCAGTCCCTACTCTGCCAGATACCGCCACACTGCCTGTACTGTACCCCAGTCCCTACTCTCCCAGATACCCCACACACTGCCCCCACTGTACCCCAGTCCCTACTCTCTCAGATACCCCACACACTGCCCGTACAGTACCCCAGTCCCTACTCCCAGATACCCCACACACTGCCCGTACTGTACCCCAGTCCCTACTCTCCCAGATACCCACACACTGCCCGTACTGTACACCAGTCCCTACTCTCTCAGATACCCCACACACTGCCCGTACTGTACCCCAGTCCCTACTCACCAGATACCCCACACAGTGCCTGTACTGTACCCCAGTCCCTACTCCCAGATACCCCACACACTGCCCGTACTGTACCCCAGTCCCTTCTCTCCCAAATACCCCACACACTGCCTGTTCTGTACCCCAGCCCCTACTCCCAGATACCCCACACACTGCCCGTACTGTACCCCAGTCCCTACTCTCCCAGATACCAGACACACTGCCCGTTCTGTGCCCCAGTCCCTACTCTCCCAGATACCCCACACACTGCCCGTACTGTACCCCAGTCCCTACTCTCCCAGATACCGCAAACACTGCCCGTACTGTACCCCAGTCCCTACTCTCCCAGATACCCCACACACCGCCCGTACTGTACCCCAGTCCCTACTCCCAGATACCCCACACACAGCCCGTACTGTACCCCAGTCCCTACTCCCAGATACCACACACACTGCCCGTACTGTACCCCAGTCCCTACTCCCAGGTACCCCACACACTGACCGTTCTGTACCCCAGTCCCGACTCTCCCAGGTACCTCACACACTGCCCGTTCTGTACCCCAGTCCCTACTCTCAAATACCCCACACACTGCCTGTACTGTACCCCAGTCCCGACTCTCCCAGATACCCCACACACTGCCCGTACTGTACCCCAGTCCCTACTCCCAGATACCTCACACACTGCCCGTTCTGTACCCCAGTCCCTACTCTCAGATACCCCACACACTGCCCGTACTGTACCCCAGTCCCTACTCTCCCAGATACCCCACACACTGCCTGTACTGTACCCCAGCCCCTACTCCCAGATACCCCACACACTGCCCGTACTGTACCCCAGTCCCTTATCTCCCAGATACCTCACACACTGCCCGTTCTGTACCCCAGTCCATACTCTCAGATACCCCACACACTGCCCGTACTGTACCCCAGTCCCTATTCTCCCAGATACCCCACACACTGTCCGTACTGTACCCCAGTCCCTACTCCCAGATACCCCACACACTGTCTGTACTGTACCCCAGTCCCTACTCTCCCAGATACCGCACACACTGCCTGTACTTCATCCCAGTCCCTACTCTCCCAGATACCCCACACACTGCCACTACTGCACCCCAGTCTCTACTCTCCCAGATACCCCACACACTGCCCGTACTGTACCCCAGTCCCTACTCTCCCAGATACCCCACACACTGCATGTACTGTACCCCAGTCCCTACTCTCCCAGATACCCCACACACTGACCGTACTGTACCCCAGTCCCTACTCTCCCAGATACCCACACACTGCCCGTACTGTACCCCAGTCCCTACTCTCCCAGATACCCCACACACTGCCTGTACTGTACCCCAGACCCTCCTCTCCTAGATTCCTCACACACTGCCCGCACTGTACCCCAGTCCCTACTCTCTCAGATACCCCACACACTGCCCGTACTGTACCCCAGTCCCTACTCCCAGATACCCCACACACTGCCCGTACTGTACCCCAGTCCCTACTCTCCCAGATACCCCACACACTGCCCGTACTGTACCCCAGTCCCTACTCTCCCAGATACCCCACACACTGCCCGTATTGTACCCCAGTCCCTACTCCCAGATACCGCACAGATTGCCTGTACTGTACCCCAGTCCCTACTCCCAGATACCCCACACACTTCCCGTACTGTACCCCAGTCCCTACTCTCCCAGATACCTCACACACTGCCTGTACTGTACCCCAGTCCCTACTCTCCCAGATACCTCACACACTGCCCGTACTGTACCCCAGTCCCTACTCTCCCAGATACCCCACACACTGCCTGTACTGTAACCCAGTCCCTACTCTCCCAGATACCCCACACACTGCCCGTACTGTACCCCAGTCCCTACTCCCAGATACCTCACACACTGCCCGTACGGTACCCCAGTCCCTACTCCCAGATACCTCACACACTGCCCATACTGTACCCCATTCCCTACTCCCAGATACCATACACACTGCCCGTACTGTACCCCAGTCCATACTCTCCCAGATACCTCTCACACTGCCTGTACTGTACCCCAGTCCCTACCCTCCCAGATACCTCACACACTGCCCGTACTGTACCCCAGTCCCTCCTCTCCCAGATACCCCACACACTGCCTGTACTGTAACCCAGTCCCTACTCTCCCAGATACCCCACACACTGCCAGTACTGTACCCCAGTCCCTACTCCCAGATACCTCACACACTGCCCGTACTGTTCCCCAGTCCCTACTCCCAGATACCTCACACACTGCCCATACTGTACCCCAGTCCCTACTCCCAGATACCATACACACTGCCCGTACTGTACCCCAGTCCATACTCTCCCAGATACCTCACACACTGCCCGTACTGTACCCCAGTCCCTACTCTCCCAAATACCTCACACATTGCCCGTACTGTACCCCAGTCCCTACTCTCCCAGATACCCCACACACTGCCCGTACTGTACCCCAGTCCCTACTCTCCCAGATACCTCACACACTGCCCATCCGGTACCCCAGTCCCTGCTCCCAGATACCCCACACACTTCCCGCACTGTACCCCAGTCCCTACTCTCCCAGATACCCCACACACTGCCCGTACTGTACCCCAGTCCCTACTCTCCCAGATACCTCACACACTGCCTGT
Organism: Scyliorhinus torazame; assembly: GCF_047496885.1. Classification (NCBI taxonomy): domain Eukaryota; kingdom Metazoa; phylum Chordata; class Chondrichthyes; order Carcharhiniformes; family Scyliorhinidae; genus Scyliorhinus; species Scyliorhinus torazame. The sequence goes on from NC_092714.1 coordinate 160,648,190, forward strand.
ACTGTACCCCAGTCCCTACTCTCCCAGATACCTCACACACTGCCCGTACTGTACCCCAGTCCCTACTCTCCCAGATACCTCACACACTGCCTGTACTGTACCCCAGTCCCTACTCTCCCAGATACCCCACACACTGCCCGTACTGTACCCCAGTCCCTACTCTCCCAGATACCTCACACACTGCCCGTACTGTACCCCAGTCCCTACTCTCCCAGATACCTCACACACTGCCCGTTCTGTACCCCAGTCCCTACTCTCCCAGATACCTCACACACTGCCTGTACTGTACCCCAGTCCCTACTCTCCCAGATACCCCACACACTGCCCGTACTGTACCCCAGTCCCTACTCTCCCAGATCCCTCACACACTGCCCGTTCTGTACCCCAGTCCCTACTCTCAGATACCCCGCACACTGCCCGTACTGTACCCCAGTCCCTACTCTCCCAGATACCGCACACACTGCCTGTTCTGTACCCCAGTCCCTACTCTCCCAGATACCCCACACACAGCCCGTACTGTACCCCAGTCCCTACTCTCCCAGATACCCACACACTGCCCTCTACTGTCCCCCAGTCCCTACTCTCCCAGATACCCCACTCACTGCCTGTACTGTACCCCAGTCCCTCCTCTCCCAGTTACCCCACACACTGCCTGTACTGTACCCCAGTCCCTACTCTCAGATACCCCACACACTGCCCGTACTGTACCCCAGTCCCTACTCTCAGATACCCCACACACTGCCCGTACGGTACCCCAGTCCCTACTCTCAGATACCCCACACACTGCCCGTACTGTACCCCAGTCCCTACTCTCTCAGATACCCCACACACTGCCTGTACTGTTCCCCAGTCCCTACTCTCCCAGATACCCCACACACTGCCCGTACTGTACCCCAGTCCCTACTCTCCCAGATACCCCACACACTGCCCGTACTGTACCCCAGTCCCTACTCCCAGATACCCCACACACTGTCTGTACTGTTCCCCAGTCCCTACTCTGCCAGATACCGCCACACTGCCTGTACTGTACCCCAGTCCCTACTCTCCCAGATACCCCACACACTGCCCCCACTGTACCCCAGTCCCTACTCTCTCAGATACCCCACACACTGCCCGTACAGTACCCCAGTCCCGACTCCCAGATACCCCACACACTGCCCGTACTGTACCCCAGTCCCTACTCTCCCAGATACCCACACACTGCCCGTACTGTACACCAGTCCCTACTCTCTCAGATACCCCACACACTGCCCGTACTTTACCCCAGTCCCTGCTCTCCAGATACCCCACACACTGCCTGTACTGTACCCCAGTCCCTACTCCCAGATACCCCACACACTGCCCGTCCGGTACCCCAGTCCCTACTCCCAGATACCCCACACACTGCCCGCACTGTACCCCAGTCCCTACTGCCCCAGATACCCCACACACTGCCCGTACTGTACCACAGTCCCTACTCTCCCAGATACCTCACACACTGCCTGTACTGTACCCCAGTCCCTACTCTCCCAGATACCTCACACACTGCCCGTACTGTACCCCAGTCCCTACTCTCCCAGATACCTCACACACTGCCTGTACTGTACCCCAGTCCCTACTCTCCCAGATACCCCACACACTGCCCGTACTGTACCCCAGTCCCTATTCTCCCAGATACCTCACACACTGCCCGTACTGTACCCCAGTCCCTACTCTCCCAGATACCTCACACACTGCCCGTTCTGTACCCCAGTCCTTACTCTCCCAGATACCTCACACACTGCCTGTACTGTACCCCAGTACCTACTCTCCCAGATACCCCACACACTGCCCGTACTGTACCCCAGTCCCTACTCTCCCAGATCCCTCACACACTGCCCGTTCTGTCCCCCAGTCCCTACTCTCAGATACCCCGCACGCTGCCCGTACTGTACCCCAGTCCCTACTCTCCCAGATACCGCACACACTGCCTGTTCTGTACCCCAGTCCCTACTCTCCCAGATACCCCACACAAAGCCCGTACTGTACCCCAGTCCCTACTCTCCCAGATACCCACACACTGCCCTCTACTGTACCCCAGTCCCTACTCTCCCAGATACCCCACTCACTGCCTGTACTGTACCCCAGTCCCTCCTCTCCCAGTTACCCCACACATTGCCCGTACTGAACCCCAGTCCCTACTCTCAGATACCCCACACACTGCCCGTACTGTACCCCAGTCCCTACTCTCCCAGATACCCCACACACAGCCCGTACTGTACCCCAGTCCCTACTCTCCCAGATACCCACACACTGCCCTCTACTGTACCCCAGTCCCTACTCTCCCAGATACCCCACTCACTGCCTGTACTGTACCCCAGTCCCTACTCTCAGATACCCCACACACTGCCCGTACTGTACCCCAGTCCCTACTCTCAGATACCCCACACACTGCCCGTACGGTACCCCAGTCCCTACTCTCAGATACCCCACACACTGCCCGTACTGTACCCCAGTCCCTACTCTCCCAGATACCCCACACACTGCCTGTACTGTTCCCCAGTCCCTACTCTCCCAGATACCCCACACACTGCCCGTACTGTACCCCAGTCCCTACTCTCCCAGATACCCCACACACTGCCCGTACTGTACCCCAGTCCCTACTCCCAGATACCCCACACACTGCCTGTACTGTTCCCCAGTCCCTACTCTGCCAGATACCGCCACACTGCCTGTACTGTACCCCAGTCCCTACTCTCCCAGATACCCCACACACTGCCCCCACTGTACCCCAGTCCCTACTCTCTCAGATACCCCACACACTGCCCGTACAGTACCCCAGTCCCTACTCCCAGATACCCCGCACACTGCCCGTACTGTACCCCAGTCCCTACTCTCCCAGATACCCACACACTGCCCGTACTGTACACCAGTCCCTACTCTCTCAGATACCCCACACACTGCCCGTTCTGTACCCCAGTCCCTACTCACCAGATACCCCACACAGTGCCTGTACTGTACCCCAGTCCCTACTCCCAGATACCCCACACACTGCCCGTACTGTACCCCAGTCCCTTCTCTCCCAAATACCCCACACACTGCCTGTTCTGTACCCCAGTCCCTACTCCCAGATACCCCACACACTGCCCGTACTGTACCCCAGTCCCTACTCTCCCAGATACCAGACACACTGCCCGTACTGTGCCCCAGTCCCTACTCTCCCAGATACCCCACACACTGCCCGTACTGTACCCCAGTCCCTACTCTCCCAGATACCCCAAACACTGCCCGTACTGTACCCCAGTCCCTACTCTCCCAGATACCCCACACACCGCCCGTACTGTACCCCAGTCCCTACTCCCAGATACCCCACACACAGCCCGTACTGTACCCCAGTCCCTACTCCCAGATACCACACACACTGCCCGTACTGTACCCCAGTCCCTACTCCCAGGTACCCCACACACTGACCGTTCTGTACCCCAGTCCCGACTCTCCCAGGTACCTCACACACTGCCCGTTTTGTACCCCAGTCCCTACTCTCAAATACCCCACACACTGCCTGTACTGTACCCCAGTCCCGACTCTCCCAGATACCCCACACACTGCCCGTACTGTACCCCAGTCCCTACTCCCAGATACCTCACACACTGCCCGTTCTGTACCCCAGTCCCTACTCTCAGATACCCCACACACTGCCCGTACTGTACCCCAGTCCCTACTCTCCCAGATACCCCACACACTGCCTGTACTGTACCCCAGCCCCTACTCCCAGATACCCCACACACTGCCCGTACTGTACCCCAGTCCCTAATCTCCCAGATACCTCACACACTGCCCGTTCTGTACCCCAGTCCCTACTCTCAGATACCCCACACACTGCCCGTACTGTACCCCAGTCCCTATTCTCCCAGATACCCCACACACTGCCCGTACTGTACCCCAGTCCCTACTCCCAGATACCCCACACACTGTCTGTACTGTACCCCAGTCCCTACTCTCCCAGATACCGCACACACTGCCTGTACTTCATCCCAGTCCCTACTCTCCCAGATACCCCACACACTGCCACTACTGCACCCCAGTCTCTACTCTCCCAGATACCCCACACACTGCCCGTACTGTACCCCAGTCCCTACTCTCCCAGATACCCCACACACTGCATGTACTGTACCCCAGTCCCTACTCTCCCAGATACCCCACACACTGACCGTACTGTACCCCAGTCCCTACTCTCCCAGATACCCACACACTGCCCGTACTGTACCCCAGTCCCTACTCTCCCAGATACCCCACACACTGCCTGTACTGTACCCCAGACCCTCCTCTCCTAGATTCCTCACACACTGCCCGCACTGTACCCCAGTCCCTACTCTCTCAGATACCCCACACACTGCCCGTACTGTACCCCAGTCCCTACTCCCAGATACCCCACACACTGCCCGTACTGTACCCCAGTCCCTACTCTCCCAGATACCCCACACACTGCCCGTACTGTACCCCAGTCCCTACTCTCCCAGATACCCCACACACTGCCCGTATTGTACCCCAGTCCCTACTCCCAGATACCACACAGATTGCCTGTACTGTACCCCAGTCCCTACTCCCAGATACCCCACACACTTCCCGTACTGTACCCCAGTCCCTACTCTCCCAGATACCTCACACACTGCCTGTACTGTACACCAGTCCCTACTCTCCCAGATACCTCACACACTGCCCGTACTGTACCCCAGTCCCTACTCTCCCAGATACCTCACACACTGCCTGTACGGTACCCCAGTCCCTACTCTCCCAGATACCCCACACACTGCCCGTACTGTACCCCAGTCCCTACTCCCAGATACCTCACACACTGCCCGTACGGTACCCCAGTCCCTACTCTCCCAGATACCCCACACACTGCCCGCACTGTACCCCAGTCCCTACTCTCCCAGATACCTCACACACGGCCCGCACTGTACCCCAGTCCCTACTCTCCCAGATACTTCACACACTGCTCGTACTGTACCCCAGTCCCTACCCTCCCAGATACCTCACACACTGCCCGTACTGTACCCCAGTCCCTACTCTCCCAGATACCCCACACACTGCCTGTACTGTAACCCAGTCCCTACTCTCCCAGATACCCCACACACTGCCAGTACTGTACCCCAGTCCCTACTCCCAGATACCTCACACACTGCCCGTACTGTTCCCCAGTCCCTACTCCCAGATACCTCACACACTGCCCATACTGTACCCCAGTCCCTTCTCCCAGATACCATACACACTGCCCGTACTGTACCCCAGTCCATACTCTCCCAGATACCTCTCACACTGCCTGTACTGTACCCCAGTCTCTACTCTCCCAGATACCTCACACACTGCCCGTACTGTACCCCAGTCCCTACTCTCCCAGATACCCCACACACTGCCCGTACTGTACCCCAGTCCCTACTCCCAGATACCTCACACACTGCCCGTACGGTACCCCAGTCCCTACTCTCCCAGATACCCCACACACTGCCCGCACTGTACCCCAGTCCCTACTCTCCCAGATACCTCACACACTGCCCGCACTGTACCCCAGTCCCTACTCTCCCAGATACTTCACACACTGCTCGTACTGTACCCCAGTCCCGACCCTCCCAGATACCTCACACACTGCCCGTACTGTACCCCAGTCCCTACTCTCCCAGATACCCCACACACTGCCTGTACTGTAACCCAGTCCCTACTCTCCCAGATGCCCCACACACTGCCTGTACTGTACCCCAGTCCCTACTCCCAGATACCTCACACACTGCCCGTACTGTACCCCAGTCCCTACTCCCAGATACCTCACACACTGCCCATACTGTACCCCATTCCCTACTCCCAGATACCCCACACACTGCCTGTACTGTTCCCCAGTCCCTACTCTGCCAGATACCGCCACACTGCCTGTACTGTACCCCAGTCCCTACTCTCCCAGATACCCCACACACTGCCCCCACTGTACCCCAGTCCTTACTCTCTCAGATACCCCACACACTGCCCGTACAGTACCCCAGTCCCTACTCCCAGATACCCCGCACACTGCCCGTACTGTACCCCAGTCCCTACTCTCCCAGAGACCCACACACTGCCCGTACTGTACACCAGTCCCTACTCTCTCAGATACCCCACACACTGCCCGTACTGTACCCCAGTCCCTACTCACCAGATACCCCACACAGTGCCTGTACTGTACCCCAGTCCCTACTCCCAGATACCCCACACACTGCCCGTACTGTACCCCAGTCCCTTCTCTCCCAAATACCCCACACACTGCCTGTTCTGTACCCCAGTCCCTACTCCCAGATACCCCACACACTGCCCGTACTGTACCCCAGTCCCTACTCTCCCAGATACCAGACACACTGCCCGTACTGTGCCCCAGTCCCTACTCTCCCAGATACCCCACACACTGCCCGTACTGTACCCCAGTCCCTACTCTCCCAGATACCCCAAACACTGCCTGTACTGTACCCCAGTCCCTACTCTCCCAGATACCCCACACACCGCCCGTACTGTACCCCAGTCCCTACTCCCAGATACCCCACACTCAGCCCGTACTGTACCCCAGTCCCTACTCCCAGATACCACACACACTGCCCGTACTGTACCCCAGTCCCTACTCCCAGGTACCCCACACACTGACCGTTCTGTACCCCAGTCCCGACTCTCCCAGGTACCTCACACACTGCCCGTTCTGTACCCCAGTCCCTACTCTCAAATACCCCACACACTGCCTGTACTGTACCCCAGTCCCGACTCTCCCAGATACCCCACACACTGCCCGTACTGTACCCCAGTCCCTACTCCCAGATACCTCACACACTGCCCGTTCTGTACCCCAGTCCCTACTCTCAGATACCCCACACACTGCCCGTACTGTACCCCAGTCCCTACTCTCCCAGATACCCCACACACTGCCTGTACTGTACCCCAGCCCCTACTCCCAGATACCCCACACACTGCCCGTACTGTACCCCAGTCCCTAATCTCCCAGATACCTCACACACTGCCCGTTCTGTACCCCAGTCCCTACTCTCAGATACCCCACACACTGCCCGTACTGTACCCCAGTCCCTATTCTCACAGATACCCCACACACTGCCCGTACTGTACCCCAGTCCCTACTCCCAGATACCCCACACACTGTCTGTACTGTACCCCAGTCCCTACTCTCCCAGATACCCCAAACACTGCCCGTACTGTACCCCAGTCCCTACTCTCCCAGATACCCCACACACTGCCCGTACTGTACCCCAGTCCCTACTCTCCCAGATACCCCAAACACTGCCCGTACTGTACCCCAGTCCCTACTCTCCCAGATACCCCACACACCGCCCGTACTGTACCCCAGTCCCTACTCCCAGATACCCCACACTCAGCCCGTACTGTACCCCAGTCCCTACTCCCAGATACCACACACACTGCCCGTACTGTACCCCAGTCCCTACTCCCAGGTACCCCACACACTGACCGTTCTGTACCCCAGTCCCGACTCTCCCAGGTACCTCACACACTGCCCGTTCTGTACCCCAGTCCCTACTCTCAAATACCCCACACACTGCCTGTACTGTACCCCAGTCCCGACTCTCCCAGATACCCCACACACTGCCCGTACTGTACCCCAGTCCCTACTCCCAGATACCTCACACACTGCCCGTTCTGTACCCCAGTCCCTACTCTCAGATACCCCACACACTGCCCGTACTGTACCCCAGTCCCTACTCTCCCAGATACCCCACACACTGCCTGTACTGTACCCCAGCCCCTACTCCCAGATACCCCACACACTGCCTGTACTTCATCCCAGTCCCTACTCTCCCAGATACCCCACACACTGCCACTACTGCACCCCAGTCTCTACTCTCCCAGATACCCCACACACTGCCCGTACTGTACCCCAGTCCCTACTCTCCCAGATACCCCACACACTGCATGTACTGTACCCCAGTCCCTACTCTCCCAGATACCCCACACACTGACCGTACTGTACCCCAGTCCCTACTCTCCCAGATACCCACACACTGCCCGTACTGTACCCCAGTCCCTACTCTCCCAGATACCCCACACACTGCCTGTACTGTACCCCAGACCCTCCTCTCCTAGATTCCTCACACACTGCCCGCACTGTACCCCAGTCCCTACTCTCTCAGATACCCCACACACTGCCCGTACTGTACCCCAGTCCCTACTCCCAGATACCCCACACACTGCCCGTACTGTACCCCAGTCCCTACTCTCCCAGATACCCCACACACTGCCCGTACTGTACCCCAGTCCCTACTCTCCCAGATACCCCACACACTGCCCGTATTGTACCCCAGTCCCTACTCCCAGATACCACACAGATTGCCTGTACTGTACCCCAGTCCCTACTCCCAGATACCCCACACACTTCCCGTACTGTACCCCAGTCCCTACTCTCCCAGATACCTCACACACTGCCTGTACTGTACCCCAGTCCCTACTCTCCCAGATACCTCACACACTGCCCGTACTGTACCCCAGTCCCTACTCTCCCAGATACCTCACACACTGCCTGTACGGTACCCCAGTCCCTACTCTCCCAGATACCCCACACACTGCCCGTACTGTTCCCCAGTCCCTACTCCCAGATACCTCACACACTGCCCATACTGTACCCCAGTCCCTACTCCCAGATACCATACACACTGCCCGTACTGTACCCCAGTCCATACTCTCCCAGATACCTCTCACACTGCCTGTACTGTACCCCAGTCTCTACTCTCCCAGATACCTCACACACTGCCCGTACTGTACCCCAGTCCCTACTCTCCCAGATACCCCACACACTGCCCGTACTGTACCCCAGTCCCTACTCCCAGATACCTCACACACTGCCCGTACGGTACCCCAGTCCCTACTCTCCCAGATACCCCACACACTGCCCGCACTGTACCCCAGTCCCTACTCTCCCAGATACCTCACACACTGCCCGCACTGTACCCCAGTCCCTACTCTCCCAGATACTTCACACACTGCTCGTACTGTACCCCAGTCCCGACCCTCCCAGATACCTCACACACTGCCCGTACTGTACCCCAGTCCCTACTCTCCCAGATACCCCACACACTGCCTGTACTGTAACCCAGTCCCTACTCTCCCAGATGCCCCACACACTGCCTGTACTGTACCCCAGTCCCTACTCCCAGATACCTCACACACTGCCCGTACTGTACCCCAGTCCCTACTCCCAGATACCTCACACACTGCCCATACTGTACCCCATTCCCTACTCCCAGATACCATACACACTGCCCGTACTGTACCCCAGTCCATACTCTCCCAGATACCTCTCACACTGCCTGTACTGTACCCCAGTCTCTACTCTCCCAGATACCTCACACACTGCCCGTACTGTACCCCAGTCCCTACTCTCCCAAATACCTCACACATTGCCCGTACTGTACCCCAGTCCCTACTCTCCCAGATACCCCACACACTGCCCGTACTGTACCCCAGTCCCTACTCTCCCAGATACCTCACACACTGCCCATCCGGTACCCCAGTCCCTGCTCCCAGATACCCCACACACTTCCCGCACTGTACCCCAGTCCCTACTCTCCCAGATACCCCACACACTGCCCGTACTGTACCCCAGTCCCTACTCTCCCAGATACCTCACACACTGCCTGTACTGTACCCCAGTCCCTACTCTCCCAGATACCTCACACACTGCCCGTACTGTACCCCAGTCCCTACTCTCCCAGATAACTCACACACTGCCTGTACTGTACCCCAGTCCCTACTCTCCCAGATACCCCACACACTGCCCGTACTGTACCCCAGTCCCTACTCTCCCAGATACCTCACACACTGCCCGTACTGTACCCCAGTCCCTACTCTCCCAGATACCTCACACACTGCCCGTTCTGTACCCCAGTCCCTACTCTCCCAGATACCTCACACACTGCCTGTACTGTACCCCAGTCCCTACTCTCCCAGATACCCCACACACTGCCCGTACTGTACCCCAGTCCCTACTCTCCCAGATCCCTCACACACTGCCCGTTCTGTACCCCAGTCCCTACTCTCAGATACCCCGCACACTGCCCGTACTGTACCCCAGTCCCTACTCTCCCAGATACCGCACACACTGCCTGTTCTGTACCCCAGTCCCTACTCTCCCAGATACCCCACACACAGCCCGTACTGTACCCCAGTCCCTACTCTCCCAGATACCCACACACTGCCCTCTACTGTCCCCCAGTCCCTACTCTCCCAGATACCCCACTCACTGCCTGTACTGTACCCCAGTCCCTCCTCTCCCAGTTACCCCACACACTGCCTGTACTGTACCCCAGTCCCTACTCTCAGATACCCCACACACTGCCCGTACTGTACCCCAGTCCCGACTCTCAGATACCCCACACACTGCCCGTACGGTACCCCAGTCCCTACTCTCAGATACCCCACACACTGCCCGTACTGTACCCCAGTCCCTACTCTCTCAGATACCCCACACACTGCCTGTACTGTTCCCCAGTCCCTACTCTCCCAGATACCCCACACACTGCCCGTACTGTACCCCAGTCCCTACTCTCCCAGATACCCCACACACTGCCCGTACTGTACCCCAGTCCCTACTCCCAGATACCCCACACACTGTCTTTACTGTTCCCCAGTCCCTACTCTGCCAGATACCGCCACACTGCCTGTACTGTACCCCAGTCCCTACTCTCCCAGATACCCCACACACTGCCCCCACTGTACCCCAGTCCCTACTCTCTCAGATACCCCACACACTGCCCGTACAGTACCCCAGTCCCGACTCCCAGATACCCCACACACTGCCCGTACTGTACCCCAGTCCCTACTCTCCCAGATACCCACACACTGCCCGTACTGTACACCAGTCCCTACTCTCTCAGATACCCCACACACTGCCCGTACTTTACCCCAGTCCCTGCTCTCCAGATACCCCACACACTGCCTGTACTGTACCCCAGTCCCTACTCCCAGATACCCCACACACCGCCCGTACTGTACCCCAGTCCCTTCTCTCCCAGATACCCCACACACTGCCTGTTCTGTACCCCAGTCCCTACTCCCAGATACCCCACACACTGCCCGTACTGTACCCCAGGCCCTACTCTCCCAGATACCACACACACTGCCCGTACTGTACCCCAGTCCCTACTCTCCCAGATACCCCACACACTGCCCGTACTGTACCCCAGTCCCTACTCTCCCAGATACCCCAAACACTGCCCGTACTGTACCCCAGTCCCTACTCTCCCAGATACCCCACACACTGCCCGTACTGTACCCCAGTCCCTACTCCCAGATACCCCACACACAGCCCGTACTGTACCCCAGTCCCTACTCCCAGATACCACACACACTGCCCGTACTGTACCCCAGTCCCTACTCCCAGGTACCCCACACACTGCCCGTTCTGTACCCCAGTCCCGACTCTCCCAGGTACCTCACACACTGCCCGTTCTGTACCCCAGTCCCTACTCTCAAATACCCCACACACTGCCTGTACTGTACCCCAGTCCCGACTCTCCCAAATACCCCACACACTGCCCGTACTGTACCCCAGTCCCTACTCCCAGATACCTCACACACTGCCCGTTCTGTACCCCAGTCCCTACTCTCAGATACCCCACACACTGCCCGTACTGTACCCCAGTCCCTACTCTCCCAGATACCCCACACACTGCCTGTACTGTACCCCAGCCCCTACTCCCAGATACCCCACACACTGCCCGTACTGTACCCCAGTCCGTAATCTCCGAGATCCCTCACACACTGCCCGTTCTGTACCCCAGTCCCTACTCTCAGATACCCCACACACTGCCCGTACTGTACCCCAGTCCCTATTCTCCCAGATACCCCACACTCTGCCCGTACTGTACCCCAGTCCCTACTCCCAGATACCTCACACACTGCCCGTACTGTTCCCCAGTCCCTACTCCCAGATACCTCACACACTGCCCATACTGTACCCCAGTCCCTACTCCCAGATACCATACACACTGCCCGTACTGTACCCCAGTCCATACTCTCCCAGATACCTCTCACACTGCCTGTACTGTACCCCAGTCTCTACTCTCCCAGATATCTCACACACTGCCCGTACTGTACCCCAGTCCCTACTCTCCCAGATACCCCACACACTGCCCGTACTGTACCCCAGTCCCTACTCCCAGATACCTCACACACTGCCCGTACGGTACCCCAGTCCCTACTCTCCCAGATACCCCAAACACTGCCCGCACTGTACCCCAGTCCCTACTCTCCCAGATACCTCACACACTGCCCGCACTGTACCCCAGTCCCTACTCTCCCAGATACTTCACACACTGCTCGTACTGTACCCCAGTCCCGACCCTCCCAGATACCTCACACACTGCCCGTACTGTACCCCAGTCCCTACTCTCCCAGATACCCCACACACTGCCTGTACTGTAACCCAGTCCCTACTCTCCCAGATGCCCCACACACTGCCTGTACTGTACCCCAGTCCCTACTCCCAGATACCTCACACACTGCCCGTACTGTACCCCAGTCCCTACTCCCAGATACCTCACACACTGCCCATACTGTACCCCATTCCCTACTCCCAGATACCATACACACTGACCGTACTGTACCCCAGTCCATACTCTCCCAGAAACCTCTCACACTGCCTGTACTGTACCCCAGTCTCTACTCTCCCAGATACCTCACACACTGCCCGTACTGTACCCCAGTCCCTACTCTCCCAAATACCTCACACATTGCCCGTACTGTACCCCAGTCCCTACTCTCCCAGATACCCCACACACTGCCCGTACTGTACCCCAGTCCCTACTCTCCCAGATACCTCACACACTGCCCATCCGGTACCCCAGTCCCTGCTCCCAGATACCCCACACACTTCCCGCACTGTACCCCAGTCCCTACTCTCCCAGATACCCCACACACTGCCCGTACTGTACCCCAGTCCCTACTCTCCCAGATACCTCACACACTGCCTGTACTGTACCCCAGTCCCTACTCTCCCAGATACCTCACACACTGCCCGTACTGTACCCCAGTCCCTACTCTCCCAGATACCTCACACACTGCCTGTACTGTACCCCAGTCCCTACTCTCCCAGATACCCCACACACTGCCCGTACTGTACCCCAGTCCCTACTCTCCCAGATACCTCACACACTGCCCGTACTGTACCCCAGTCCCTACTCTCCCAGATACCTCACACACTGCCCGTTCTGTACCCCAGTCCCTACTCTCCCAGATACCTCACACACTGCCTGTACTGTACCCCAGTCCCTACTCTCCCAGATACCCCACACACTGCCCGTACTGTACCCCAGTCCCTACTCTCCCAGATCCCTCACACACTGCCCGTTCTGTACCCCAGTCCCTACTCTCAGATACCCCGCACACTGCCCGTACTGTACCCCAGTCCCTACTCTCCCAGATACCGCACACACTGCCTGTTCTGTACCCCAGTCCCTACTCTCCCAGATACCCCACACACAGTCCGTACTGTACCCCAGTCCCTACTCTCCCAGATACCCACACACTGCCCTCTACTGTCCCCCAGTCCCTACTCTCCCAGATACCCCACTCACTGCCTGTACTGTACCCCAGTCCCTCCTCTCCCAGTTACCCCACACACTGCCTGTACTGTACCCCAGTCCCTACTCTCAGATACCCCACACACTGCCCGTACTGTACCCCAGTCCCTACTCTCAGATACCCCACACACTGCCCGTACGGTACCCCAGTCCCTACTCTCAGATACCCCACACACTGCCCGTACTGTACCCCAGTCCCTACTCTCTCAGATACCCCACACACTGCCTGTACTGTTCCCCAGTCCCTACTCTCCCAGATACCCCACACACTGCCCGTGCTGTACCCCAGTCCCTACTCTCCCAGATACCCCACACACTGCCCGTACTGTACCCCAGTCCCTACTCCCAGATACCCCACACACTGTCTGTACTGTTCCCCAGTCCCTACTCTGCCAGATACCGCCACACTGCCTGTACTGTACCCCAGTCCCTACTCTCCCAGATACCCCACACACTGCCCCCACTGTACCCCAGTCCCTACTCTCTCAGATACCCCACACACTGCCCGTACAGTACCCCAGTCCCGACTCCCAGATACCCCACACACTGCCCGTACTGTACCCCAGTCCCTACTCTCCCAGATACCCACACACTGCCCGTACTGTACACCAGTCCCTACTCTCTCAGATACCCCACACACTGCCCGTACTTTACCCCAGTCCCTGCTCTCCAGATACCCCACACACTGCCTGTACTGTACCCCAGTCCCTACTCCCAGATACCCCACACACCGCCCGTACTGTACCCCAGTCCCTTCTCTCCCAGATACCCCACACACTGCCTGTTCTGTACCCCAGTCCCTACTCCCAGATACCCCACACACTGCCCGTACTGTACCCCAGGCCCTACTCTCCCAGATACCACACACACTGCCCGTACTGTACCCCAGTCCCTACTCTCCCAGATACCCCACACACTGCCCGTACTGTACCCCAGTCCCTACTCTCCCAGATACCCCAAACACTGCCCGTACTGTACCCCAGTCCCTACTCTCCCAGATACCCCACACACAGCCCGTACTGTACCCCAGTCCCTACTCCCAGATACCACACACACTGCCCGTACTGTACCCCAGTCCCTACTCCCAGGTACCCCACACACTGCCCGTTCTGTGCCCCAGTCCCGACTCTCCCAGGTACCTCACACACTGCCCGTTCTGTACCCCAGTCCCTACTCTCAAATACCCCACACACTGCCTGTACTGTACCCCAGTCCCGACTCTCCCAAATACCCCACACACTGCCCGTACTGTACCCCAGTCCCTACTCCCAGATACCTCACACACTGCCCGTTCTGTACCCCAGTCCCTACTCTCAGATACCCCACACACTGCCCGTACTGTACCCCAGTCCCTACTCTCCCAGATACCCCACACACTGCCTGTACTGTACCCCAGCCCCTACTCCCAGATACCCCACACACTGCCCGTACTGTACCCCAGTCCGTAATCTCCGAGATCCCTCACACACTGCCCGTTCTGTACCCCAGTCCCTACTCTCAGATACCCCACACACTGCCCGTACTGTACCCCAGTCCCTATTCTCCCAGATACCCCACACTCTGCCCGTACTGTACCCCAGTCCCTACTCCCAGATACCTCACACACTGCCCGTACTGTTCCCCAGTCCCTACTCCCAGATACCTCACACACTGCCCATACTGTACCCCAGTCCCTACTCCCAGATACCATACACACTGCCCGTACTGTACCCCAGTCCATACTCTCCCAGATACCTCTCACACTGCCTGTACTGTACCCCAGTCTCTACTCTCCCAGATACCTCACACACTGCCCGTACTGTACCCCAGTCCCTACTCTCCCAGATACCCCACACACTGCCCGTACTGTACCCCAGTCCCTACTCCCAGATACCTCACACACTGCCCGTACGGTACCCCAGTCCCTACTCTCCCAGATACCCCAAACACTGCCCGCACTGTACCCCAGTCCCTACTCTCCCAGATACCTCACACACTGCCCGCACTGTACCCCAGTCCCTACTCTCCCAGATACTTCACACACTGCTCGTACTGTACCCCAGTCCCGACCCTCCCAGATACCTCACACACTGCCCGTACTGTACCCCAGTCCCTACTCTCCCAGATACCCCACACACTGCCTGTACTGTAACCCAGTCCCTACTCTCCCAGATGCCCCACACACTGCCTGTACTGTACCCCAGTCCCTACTCCCAGATACCTCACACACTGCCCGTACTGTACCCCAGTCCCTACTCCCAGATACCTCACACACTGCCCATACTGTACCCCATTCCCTACTCCCAGATACCATACACACTGCCCGTACTGTACCCCAGTCCATACTCTCCCAGAAACCTCTCACACTGCCTGTACTGTACCCCAGTCTCTACTCTCCCAGATACCTCACACACTGCCCGTACTGTACCCCAGTCCCTACTCTCCCAAATACCTCACACATTGCCCGTACTGTACCCCAGTCCCTACTCTCCCAGATACCCCACACACTGCCCGTACTGTACCCCAGTCCCTACTCTCCCAGATACCTCACACACTGCCCATCCGGTACCCCAGTCCCTGCTCCCAGATACCCCACACACTTCCCGCACTGTACCCCAGTCCCTACTCTCCCAGATACCCCACACACTGCCCGTACTGTACCCCAGTCCCTACTCTCCCAGATACCTCACACACTGCCTGTACTGTACCCCAGTCCCTACTCTCCCAGATACCTCACACACTGCCCGTACTGTACCCCAGTCCCTACTCTCCCAGATACCTCACACACTGCCTGTACTGTACCCCAGTCCCTACTCTCCCAGATACCCCACACACTGCCCGTACTGTACCCCAGTCCCTACTCTCCCAGATACCTCACACACTGCCCGTACTGTACCCCAGTCCCTACTCTCCCAGATACCTCACACACTGCCCGTTCTGTACCCCAGTCCCTACTCTCCCAGATACCTCACACACTGCCTGTACTGTACCCCAGTCCCTACTCTCCCAGATACCCCACACACTGCCCGTACTGTACCCCAGTCCCTACTCTCCCAGATCCCTCACACACTGCCCGTTCTGTACCCCAGTCCCTACTCTCAGATACCCCGCACACTGCCCGTACTGTACCCCAGTCCCTACTCTCCCAGATACCGCACACACTGCCTGTTCTGTACCCCAGTCCCTACTCTCCCAGATACCCCACACACAGTCCGTACTGTACCCCAGTCCCTACTCTCCCAGATACCCACACACTGCCCTCTACTGTCCCCCAGTCCCTACTCTCCCAGATACCCCACTCACTGCCTGTACTGTACCCCAGTCCCTCCTCTCCCAGTTACCCCACACACTGCCTGTACTGTACCCCAGTCCCTACTCTCAGATACCCCACACACTGCCCGTACTGTACCCCAGTCCCTACTCTCAGATACCCCACACACTGCCCGTACGGTACCCCAGTCCCTACTCTCAGATACCCCACACACTGCCCGTACTGTACCCCAGTCCCTACTCTCTCAGATACCCCACACACTGCCTGTACTGTTCCCCAGTCCCTACTCTCCCAGATACCCCACACACTGCCCGTACTGTACCCCAGTCCCTACTCTCCCAGATACCCCACACACTGCCCGTACTGTACCCCAGTCCCTACTCCCAGATACCCCACACACTGTCTGTACTGTTCCCCAGTCCCTACTCTGCCAGATACCGCCACACTGCCTGTACTGTACCCCAGTCCCTACTCTCCCAGATACCCCACACACTGCCCCCACTGTACCCCAGTCCCTACTCTCTCAGATACCCCACACACTGCCCGTACAGTACCCCAGTCCCGACTCCCAGATACCCCACACACTGCCCGTACTGTACCCCAGTCCCTACTCTCCCAGATACCCACACACTGCCCGTACTGTACACCAGTCCCTACTCTCTCAGATACCCCACACACTGCCCGTACTTTACCCCAGTCCCTGCTCTCCAGATACCCCACACACTGCCTGTACTGTACCCCAGTCCCTACTCCCAGATACCCCACACACCGCCCGTACTGTACCCCAGTCCCTTCTCTCCCAGATACCCCACACACTGCCTGTTCTGTACCCCAGTCCCTACTCCCAGATACCCCACACACTGCCCGTACTGTACCCCAGGCCCTACTCTCCCAGATACCACACACACTGCCCGTACTGTACCCCAGTCCCTACTCTCCCAGATACCCCACACACTGCCCGTACTGTACCCCAGTCCCTACTCTCCCAGATACCCCAAACACTGCCCGTACTGTACCCCAGTCCCTACTCTCCCAGATACCCCACACACTGCCCGTACTGTACCCCAGTCCCTACTCCCAGATACCCCACACACAGCCCGTACTGTACCCCAGTCCCTACTCCCAGATACCACACACACTGCCCGTACTGTACCCCAGTCCCTACTCCCAGGTACCCCACACACTGCCCGTTCTGTACCCCAGTCCCGACTCTCCCAGGTACCTCACACACTGCCCGTTCTGTACCCCAGTCCCTACTCTCAAATACCCCACACACTGCCTGTACTGTACCCCAGTCCCGACTCTCCCAAATACCCCACACACTGCCCGTACTGTACCCCAGTCCCTACTCCCAGATACCTCACACACTGCCCGTTCTGTACCCCAGTCCCTACTCTCAGATACCCCACACACTGCCCGTACTGTACCCCAGTCCCTACTCTCCCAGATACCCCACACACTGCCTGTACTGTACCCCAGCCCCTACTCCCAGATACCCCACACACTGCCCGTACTGTACCCCAGTCCGTAATCTCCGAGATCCCTCACACACTGCCCGTTCTGTACCCCAGTCCCTACTCTCAGATACCCCACACACTGCCCGTACTGTACCCCAGTCCCTATTCTCCCAGATACCCCACACTCTGCCCGTACTGTACCCCAGTCCCTACTCCCAGATACCCCACACACTGCCTGTACTGTACCCCAGTCCCTACTCTCCCAGATACCGCACACACTGCCTGTACTTCATCCCAGTCCCTACTCTCCCAGATACCCCACACACTGCCCCTACTGCACCCCAGTCCCTACTCTCCCAGATACCCCACACACTGCCCGTACTGTACCCCAGTCCCTACTCTCCCAGATACCCCACACACTGCATGTACTGTACCCCAGTCCCTACTCTCACAGATACCCCACACACTGCCCGTACTGTACCCCAGTCCCTACTCTCCCAGATACCCACACACTGCCCGTACTGTACCCCAGTCCCCACTCTCCCAGATACCCCACACACTGCCTGTACTGTACCCCAGACCCTCCTCTCCTAGATACCTCACACACTGCCCGCACTGTACCCCAGTCCCTACTCTCTCAGATACCCCACACACTGCCCGTACTGTACCCCAGTCCCTACTCCCAGATACCCCACACACTGCCCGTACTGTACCCCAGTCCCTACCCTCCCAGATACCCCACACACTGCCCGTACTGTACCCCAGTCCCTACCCTCCCAGATACCCCACACACTGCCCGTACGGTACCCCAGTCCCTACTCTCAGATACCCCACACACTGCCCGTACTGTACCCCAGTCCCTACTCTCCCAGATACCCCACACACTGCCTGTACTGTTCCCCAGTCCCTACTCTCCCAGATACCCCACACACTGCCCGTACTGTACCCCAGTCCCTACTCTCCCAGATACCCCACACACTGCCCGTACTGTACCCCAGTCCCTACTCCCAGATACCCCACACACTGTCTGTACTGTTCCCCAGTCCCTACTCTGCCAGATACCGCCACACTGCCTGTACTGTACCCCAGTCCCTACTCTCCCAGATACCCCACACACTGCCCCCACTGTACCCCAGTCCCTACTCACCCAGATACCCCACACACTGCCTGTACTGTACCCCAGCCCCTACTCCCAGATACCCCACACACTGCCCGTACTGTACCCCAGTCCGTAATCTCCCAGATACCTCACACACTGCCCGTTCTGTACCCCAGTCCCTACTCTCAGATACCCCACACACTGCCCGTACTGTACCCCAGTCCCTATTCTCCCAGATACCCCACACTCTGCCCGTACTGTACCCCAGTCCCTACTCCCAGATACCCCACACACTGCCTGTACTGTACCCCAGTCCCTACTCTCCCAGATACCGCACACACTGCCTGTACTTCATCCCAGTCCCTACTCTCCCAGATACCCCACACACTGCCCCTACTGCACCCCAGTCCCTACTCTCCCAGATACCCCACACACTGCCCGTACTGTACCCCAGTCCCTACTCTCCCAGATACCCCACACACTGCATGTACTGTACCCCAGTCCCTACTCTCCCAGATACCCCACACACTGCCCGTACTGTACCCCAGTCCCTACTCTCCCAGATACCCCACACACTGCCTGTACTGTACCCCAGACCCTCCTCTCCTAGATACCTCACACACTGCCCGCACTGTACCCCAGTCCCTACTCTCTCAGATACCCCACACACTGCCCGTACTGTACCCCAGTCCCTACTCCCAGATACCCCACACACTGCCCGTACTGTACCCCAGTCCCTACCCTCCCAGATACCCCACACACTGCCCGTACTGTACCCCAGTCCCTACCCTCCCAGATACCCCACACACTGCCCGTACGGTACCCCAGTCCCTACTCTCAGATACCCCACACACTGCCCGTACTGTACCCCAGTCCCTACTCTCCCAGATACCCCACACACTGCCTGTACTGTTCCCCAGTCCCTACTCTCCCAGATACCCCACACACTGCCCGTATTGTACCCCAGTCCCTACTCTCCCAGATACCCCACACACTGCCCGTACTGTACCCCAGTCCCTACTCCCAGATACCCCACACACTGTCTGTACTGTTCCCCAGTCCCTACTCTGCCAGATACCGCCACACTGCCTGTACTGTACCCCAGTCCCTACTCTCCCAGATACCCCACACACTGCCCCCACTGTACCCCAGTCCCTACTCTCTCAGATACCCCACACACTGCCCGTACAGTACCCCAGTCCCGACTCCCAGATACCCCACACACTGCCCGTACTGTATCCCAGTCCCTACTCTCCCAGATACCCACACACTGCCCGTACTGTACACCAGTCCCTACTCTCTCAGATACCCCACACACTGCCCGTACTTTACCCCAGTCCCTACTCACCAGATACCCCACACACTGCCTGTACTGTACCCCAGTCCCTACTCCCAGATACCTCACACACTGCCCGTACTGTACCTTAGTCCCTTCTCTCCCAGATACCCCACACACTGCCTGTTCTGTACCCCAGTCCCTACTCCCAGATACCCCACACACTGCCCGTACTGTACCCCAGTCCCTACTCTCCCAGATACCACACACACTGCCCGTACTGTACCCCAGTCCCTACTCTCCCAGATACCCCACACACTGCCCGTACTGTACCCCAGTCCCTACTCTCCCAGATACCCCAAACACTGCCCGTACTGTACCCCAGTCCCTACTCTCCCAGATACCCCACACACTGCCCGTACTGTACCCCAGTCCCTACTCCCAGATACCCCACACACAGCCCGTACTGTACCCCAGTCCCTACTCCCAGATACCACACACACTGCCCGTACTGTACCCCAGTCCCTACTCCCAGGTACCCCACACACTGCCCGTTCTGTACGCCAGTCCCGACTCTCCCAGGTACCTCACACACTGCCCGTTCTGTACCCCAGTCCCTACTCTCAAATACCCCACACACTGCCTGTACTGTACCCCAGTCCCGACTCTCCCAGATACCCCACACACTGCCCGTACTGTACCCCAGTCCCTGCTCCCAGATACCTCACACACTGCCCGTTCTGTACCCCAGTCCCTACTCTCAGATACCCCACACACTGCCCGTACTGTACCCCAGTCCCTACTCTCCCAGATACCCCACACACTGCCTGTACTGTACCCCAGCCCCTACTCCCAGATACCCCACACACTGCCCGTACTGTACCCCAGTCCGTAATCTCCCAGATACCTCACACACTGCCCGTTCTGTACCCCAGTCCCTGCTCTCAGATACCCCACACACTGCCCGTACTGTACCCCAGTCCCTATTCTCCCAGATACCCCACACACTGCCCGTACTGTACCCCAGTCCCTACTCCCAGATACCCCACACACTGCCTGTACTGTACCCCAGTCCCTACTCTCCCAGATACTGCACACACTGCCTGTACTTCATCCCAGTCCCTACTCTCCCAGATACCCCACACACTGCCCCTACTGCACCCCAGTCCCTACTCTCCCAGATACCCCACACACTGCCCGTACTGTACCCCAGTCCCTACTCTCCCAGATACCCCACACACTGCATGTACTGTACCCCAGTCCCTACTCTCCCAGATACCCCACACACTGCCCGTACTGTACCCCAGTCCCTACTCTCCCAGATACCCACACACTGCCCGTACTGTACCCCAGTCCCTACTCTCCCAGATACGCCACACACTGCCTGTACTGTACCCCAGACCCTCCTCTCCTAGATACCTCACACACTGCCCGCACTGTACCCCAGTCCCTACTCTCTCAGATACCCCACACACTGCCCGTACTGTACCCCAGTCCCTACTCCTAGATACCCCACACACTGCCCGTACTGTACCCCAGTCCCTACCCTCCCAGATACCCCACACACTGCCCGTACTGTACCCCAGTCCCTACTCTCCCAGATACCCCACACACTGCCCGTATTGTACCCCAGTCCCTACTCCCAGATACCACACACATTGCCTGTACTGTACCCCAGTCCCTACTCCCAGATACCCCACACACTGCCCGTACTGTACCCCAGTCCCTACTCCCAGATACCTCACACACTGCCCGTACGGTACCCCAGTCCCTACTCTCCCAGATACCCCACACACTGCCCGCACTGTACCCCAGTCCCTACTCTCCCAGATACCTCACACACTGCCCGCACTGTACCCCAGTCCCTACTCTCCCAGATACTTCACACACTGCTCGTACTGTACCCCAGTCCCTACCCTGCCAGATACCTCATACACTGCCCGTACTGTACCCCAGTCCCTACTCACCCAGATACCCCACACACTGCCTGTACTGTAACCCAGTCCCTACTCTCCCAGATACCCCACACACTGCCCGTTCTGTACCCCAGTCCCTACTCTCAGATACCTCACACACTGCCCGTACTGTTCCCCAGTCCCTACTCCCAGATACCTCACACACTGCCCATACTGTACCCCAGTCCCTACTCTCCCAGATACCTCACACACTGCCTGTACTGTACCCCAGTCCCTGCTCTCAAATACCCCACACACTGCCTGTACTGTACCCCAGTCCCGACTCTCCCAGATACCCCACACACTGACCGTACTGTACCCCAGTCCCTACTCCCAGATACCTCACACACTGCCCGTTCTGTACCCCAGTCCCTACTCTCAGATACCCCACACACTGCCCGTACTGTACCCCAGTCCCTACTCTCCCAGATACCCCACACACTGCCTGTACTGTACCCCAGCCCCTACTCCCAGATACCCCACACACTGCCCGTACTGTACCCCAGTCCGTAATCTCCCAGATACCTCACACACTGCCCGTTCTGTACCCCAGTCCCTACTCTCAGATACCTCACACACTGCCCGTACTGTTCCCCAGTCCCTACTCCCAGATACCTCACACACTGCCCATACTGTACCCCAGTCCCTACTCCCAGATACCATACACACTGCCCGTACTGTACCCCAGTCCATACTCTCCCAGATACCTCTCACACTGCCTGTACTGTACCCCAGTCTCTACTCTCCCAGATACCTCACACACTGCCCATACTGTACCCCAGTCCCTACTCTCCCAAATACCTCACACATTGCCCGTACTGTACCCCAGTCCCTACTCTCCCAGATACCCCACACACTGCCCGTACTGTACCCCAGTCCCTACTCTCCCAGATACCTCACACACTGCCCGTACGGTACCCCAGTCCCTACTCCCAGATACCCCACACACTGCCCGCACTGTACCCCAGTCCCTACTCTCCCAATTACGTCACACACTGCCCGTACTGTACCCCAGTCCCTACTCTCCCAGATACCTCACACACTGCCTGTACTGTACCCCAGTCCCTACTCTCCCAGATACCTCACACACTGCCCGTACTGTACCCCAGTCCCTACTCTCCCAGATACCTCACACACTGCCTGTACTGTACCCCAGTCCCTACTCTCCCAGATACCCCACACACTGCCCGTACTGTACCCCAGTCCCTACTCTCCCAGATACCTCACACACTGCCCGTACTGTACCCCAGTCCCTACTCTGCCAGATACCTCACACACTGCCCGTACTGTACCCCAGTCCCTACTCTCCCAGATACCTCACACACTGCCTGTACTGTACCCCAGTCCCTACTCTCAAATACCCCACACACTGCCTGTACTGTACCCCAGTCCCGACTCTCCCAGATACCCCACACACTGACCGTACTGTACCCCAGTCCCTACTCCCAGATACCTCACACACTGCCCGTTCTGTACCCCAGTCCCTACTCTCAGATACCCCACACACTGCCCGTACTGTACCCCAGTCCCTACTCTCCAGATACCCCACACACTGCCTGTACTGTACCCCAGCCCCTACTCCCAGATACCCCACACACTGCCCGTACTGTACCCCAGTCCGTAATCTCCCAGATACCTCACACACTGCCCGTTCTGTACCCCAGTCCCTACTCTCAGATACCCCACACACTGCCCGTACTGTACCCCAGTCCCTATTCTCCCAGATACCCCACACACTGCCCGTACTGTACCCCAGTCCCTACTCCCAGATACCCCACACACTGCCTGTACTGTACCCCAGTCCCTACTCTCTCAGATACTGCACACACTGCCTGTACTTCATCCCAGTCCCTACTCTCCCAGATACCCCACACACTGCCCCTACTGCACCCCAGTCCCTGCTCTCCCAGATACCCCACACACTGCCCGTACTGTACCCCAGTCCCTACTCTCCCAGATACCCCACACACTGCATGTACTGTACCCCAGTCCCTACTCTCCCAGATACCCCACACACTGCCCGCACTGTACCCCAGTCCCTACTCTCCCAGATACCTCACACACTGCCCGCACTGTACCCCAGTCCCTACTCTCCCAGATACTTCACACACTGCTCGTGCTGTACCCCAGTCCCTACCCTGCCAGATACCTCATACACTGCCCGTACTGTACCCCAGTCCCTACTCACCCAGATACCCCACACACTGCCTGTACTGTAACCCAGTCCCTACTCTCCCAGATACCCCACACACTGCCCGTTCTGTACCCCAGTCCCTACTCTCAGATACCTCACACACTGCCCGTACTGTTCCCCAGTCCCTACTCCCAGATACCTCACACACTGCCCATACTGTACCCCAGTCCCTACTCCCAGATACCATACACACTGCCCGTACTGTACCCCAGTCCATACTCTCCCAGATACCTCTCACACTGCCTGTACTGTACCCCAGTCTCTACTCTCCCAGATACCTCACACACTGCCCGTACTGTACCCCAGTCCCTACTCTCCCAAATACCTCACACACTGCCCGTACTGTACCCCAGTCCCTACTCTCCCAGATACCTCACACACTGCCTGTACTGTACCCCAGTCCCTGCTCTCAAATACCCCACACACTGCCTGTACTGTACCCCAGTCCCGACTCTCCCAGATACCCCACACACTGACCGTACTGTACCCCAGTCCCTACTCCCAGATACCTCACACACTGCCCGTTCTGTACCCCAGTCCCTACTCTCAGATACCCCACACACTGCCCGTACTGTACCCCAGTCCCTACTCTCCCAGATACCCCACACACTGCCTGTACTGTACCCCAGCCCCTACTCCCAGATACCCCACACACTGCCCGTACTGTACCCCAGTCCGTAATCTCCCAGATACCTCACACACTGCCCGTTCTGTACCCCAGTCCCTACTCTCAGATACCTCACACACTGCCCGTACTGTTCCCCAGTCCCTACTCCCAGATACCTCACACACTGCCCATACTGTACCCCAGTCCCTACTCCCAGATACCATACACACTGCCCGTACTGTACCCCAGTCCATACTCTCCCAGATACCTCTCACACTGCCTGTACTGTACCCCAGTCTCTACTCTCCCAGATACCTCACACACTGCCCGTACTGTACCCCAGTCCCTACTCTCCCAAATACCTCACACATTGCCCGTACTGTACCCCAGTCCCTACTCTCCCAGATACCCCACACACTGCCCGTACTGTACCCCAGTCCCTACTCTCCCAGATACCTCACACACTGCCCGTACGGTACCCCAGTCCCTACTCCCAGATACCCCACACACTGCCCGCACTGTACCCCAGTCCCTACTCTCTCAATTACCTCACACACTGCCCGTACTGTACCCCAGTCCCTACTCTCCCAGATACCTCACACACTGCCTGTACTGTACCCCAGTCCCTACTCTCCCAGATACCTCACACACTGCCCGTACTGTACCCCAGTCCCTACTCTCCCAGATACCTCACACACTGCCTGTACTGTACCCCAGTCCCTACTCTCCCAGATACCCCACACACTGCCCGTACTGTACCCCAGTCCCTACTCTCCCAGATACCTCACACACTGCCCGTACTGTACCCCAGTCCCTACTCTGCCAGATACCTCACACACTGCCCGTACTGTACCCCAGTCCCTACTCTCCCAGATACCTCACACACTGCCTGTACTGTACCCCAGTCCCTACTCTCAAATACCCCACACACTGCCTGTACTGTACCCCAGTCCCGACTCTCCCAGATACCCCACACACTGACCGTACTGTACCCCAGTCCCTACTCCCAGATACCTCACACACTGCCCGTTCTGTACCCCAGTCCCTACTCTCAGATACCCCACACACTGCCCGTACTGTACCCCAGTCCCTACTCTCCCAGATACCCCACACACTGCCTGTACTGTACCCCAGCCCCTACTCCCAGATACCCCACACACTGCCCGTACTGTACCCCAGTCCGTAATCTCCCAGATACCTCACACACTGCCCGTTCTGTACCCCAGTCCCTACTCTCAGATACCCCACACACTGCCCGTACTGTACCCCAGTCCCTATTCTCCCAGATACCCCACACACTGCCCGTACTGTACCCCAGTCCCTACTCCCAGATACCCCACACACTGCCTGTACTGTACCCCAGTCCCTACTCTCCCAGATACTGCACACACTGCCTGTACTTCATCCCAGTCCCTACTCTCCCAGATACCCCACACACTGCCCCTACTGCACCCCAGTCCCTACTCTCCCAGATACCCCACACACTGCCCGTACTGTACCCCAGTCCCTACTCTCCCAGATACCCCACACACTGCATGTACTGTACCCCAGTCCCTACTCTCCCAGATACCCCACACACTGCCCGTACTGTACCCCAGTCCCTACTCTCCCAGATACCCACACACTGCCCGTACTGTACCCCAGTCCCTACTCTCCCAGATACGCCTCACACTGCCTGTACTGTACCACAGACCCTCCTCTCCTAGATACCTCACACACTGCCCGCACTGTACCCCAGTCCCTACTCTCTCAGATACCCCACACACTGCCCATACTGTACCCCAGTCCCTACTCCCAGATACCCCACACACTGCCCGTACTGTACCCCAGTCCCTACCCTCCCAGATACCCCACACACTGCCCGTACTGTACCCCAGTCCCTACTCTCCCAGATACCCCACACACTGCCCGTATTGTACCCCAGTCCCTACTCCCAGATACCACACACATTGCCTGTACTGTACCCCAGTCCCTACTCCCAGATACCCCACACACTGCCCGTACCGTACCCCAGTCCCTACTCCCAGATACCTCACACACTGCCCGTACGGTACCCCAGTCCCTTCTCTCCCAGATACCCCACACACTGCCCGCACTGTACCCCAGTCCCTACTCTCCCAGATACCTCACACACTGCCCGCACTGTACCCCAGTCCCTACTCTCCCAGATACTTCACACACTGCTCGTTTTGTACCCCAGTCCCTACACTCCCAGATACCTCATACACTGCCCGTACTGTACCCCAGTCCCTACTCACCCAGATACCCCACACACTGCCTGTACTGTAACCCAGTCCCTACTCTCCCAGATACCCCACACACTGCCAGTACTGTACCCCAGTCCCTACTCCCAGATACCTCACACACTGCCCGTACTGTTCCCCAGTCCCTACTCCCAGATACCTCACACACTGCCCATACTGTACCCCAGTCCCTACTCCCAGATACCATACACACTGCCCGTACTGTACCCCAGTCCATACTCTCCCAGATACCTCTCACACTGCCTGTACTGTACCCCAGTCTCTACTCTCCCAGATACCTCACACACTGCCCGTACTGTACCCCAGTCCCTACTCTCCCAAATACCTCACACATTGCCCGTACTGTACCCCAGTCCCTACTCTCCCAGATACCCCACACACTGCCCGTACTGTACCCCAGTCCCTACTCTCCCAGATACCTCACACACTGCCCGTACGGTACCCCAGTCCCTACTCCCAGATACCCCACACACTGCCCGCACTGTACCCCAGTCCCTACTCTCCCAAATACCTCACACACTGCCCGTACTGTACCCCAGTCCCTACTCTCCCAGATACCTCACACACTGCCTGTACTGTACCCCAGTCCCTACTCTCCCAGATACCTCACACACTGCCCGTACTGTACCCCAGTCCCTACTCTCCCAGATACCTCACACACTGCCTGTACTGTACCCCAGTCCCTACTCTCCCAGATACCCCACACACTGCCCGTACTGTACCCCAGTCCCTACTCTCCCAGATACCTCACACACTGCCCGTACTGTACCCCAGTCCCTACTCTGCCAGATACCTCACACACTGCCCGTACTGTACCCCAGTCCCTACTCTCCCAGATACCTCACACACTGCCTGTACTGTACCCCAGTCCCTACTCTCCCAGATACCCCACACACTGCCCGTACTGTACCCCAGTCCCTGCTCTCCCAGATACCTCACACACTGCCCGTACTGTACCCCAGTCCCTACTCTCCCAGATACCTCACACACTGCCCGTACTGTACCCCAGTCCCTACTCTCCCAGATACCCCACACACAGCCCGTACTGTACCCCAGTCCCTACTCTCCCAGATACCCACACACTCCCCCTACTGTACCCCAGTCCCTACTCTCCCAGATACCCCACTCACTGCCTGTACTGTACCCCAGTCCCTCCTCTCCCAGATACCCCACACACTGCCCGTACTTTACCCCAGTCCCTACTCTCCCAGATACCCCACACACTGCCCGTATTGTACCCCAGTCCCTACTCCCAGATACCACACACACTGCCTGTACTGTACCCCAGTCCCTACTTCCAGATACCCCACACACTGCCCGTACTGCACCCCAGTCCCTCCTCCCAGATACCTTACACACTGCCTGTACTGTACCCCAGTCCCTACTCTCCCAGATACCCCACACACTGCCTGTACTGTACCCCAGTCCCTACTCCCAGATACCTCACACACTGCCTGTACTGTACCCCAGTCCCTACTCTCCCAGATACCGCACACACTGCCCGTACTGTACCCCAGTCCCTACTCACCCAGATACCCCACACACTGCCTGTACTGTAACCCAGTCCCTACTCTCCCAGATACCCCACACACTGCCCGTTCTGTACCCCAGTCCCTACTCTCAGATACCTCACACACTGCCCGTACTGTTCCCCAGTCCCTACTCCCAGATACCTCACACACTGCCCATACTGTACCCCAGTCCCTACTCCCAGATACCATACACACTGCCCGTACTGTACCCCAGTCCATACTCTCCCAGATACCTCTCACACTGCCTGTACTGTACCCCAGTCTCTACTCTCCCAGATACCTCACACACTGCCCGTACTGTACCCCAGTCCCTACTCTCCCAAATACCTCACACACTGCCCGTACTGTACCCCAGTCCCTACTCTCCCAGATACCTCACACACTGCCTGTACTGTACCCCAGTCCCTGCTCTCAAATACCCCACACACTGCCTGTACTGTACCCCAGTCCCGACTCTCCCAGATACCCCACACACTGACCGTACTGTACCCCAGTCCCTACTCCCAGATACCTCACACACTGCCCGTTCTGTACCCCAGTCCCTACTCTCAGATACCCCACACACTGCCCGTACTGTACCCCAGTCCCTACTCTCCCAGATACCCCACACACTGCCTGTACTGTACCCCAGCCCCTACTCCCAGATACCCCACACACTGCCCGTACTGTACCCCAGTCCGTAATCTCCCAGATACCTCACACACTGCCCGTTCTGTACCCCAGTCCCTACTCTCAGATACCTCACACACTGCCCGTACTGTTCCCCAGTCCCTACTCCCAGATACCTCACACACTGCCCATACTGTACCCCAGTCCCTACTCCCAGATACCATACACACTGCCCGTACTGTACCCCAGTCCATACTCTCCCAGATACCTCTCACACTGCCTGTACTGTACCCCAGTCTCTACTCTCCCAGATACCTCACACACTGCCCGTACTGTACCCCAGTCCCTACTCTCCCAAATACCTCACACATTGCCCGTACTGTACCCCAGTCCCTACTCTCCCAGATACCCCACACACTGCCCGTACTGTACCCCAGTCCCTACTCTCCCAGATACCTCACACACTGCCCGTACGGTACCCCAGTCCCTACTCCCAGATACCCCACACACTGCCCGCACTGTACCCCAGTCCCTACTCTCCCAATTACCTCACACACTGCCCGTACTGTACCCCAGTCCCTACTCTCCCAGATACCTCACACACTGCCTGTACTGTACCCCAGTCCCTACTCTCCCAGATACCTCACACACTGCCCGTACTGTACCCCAGTCCCTACTCTCCCAGATACCTCACACACTGCCTGTACTGTACCCCAGTCCCTACTCTCCCAGATACCCCACACACTGCCCGTACTGTACCCCAGTCCCTACTCTCCCAGATACCTCACACACTGCCCGTACTGTACCCCAGTCCCTACTCTGCCAGATACCTCACACACTGCCCGTACTGTACCCCAGTCCCTACTCTCCCAGATACCTCACACACTGCCTGTACTGTACCCCAGTCCCTACTCTCAAATACCCCACACACTGCCTGTACTGTACCCCAGTCCCGACTCTCCCAGATACCCCACACACTGACCGTACTGTACCCCAGTCCCTACTCCCAGATACCTCACACACTGCCCGTTCTGTACCCCAGTCCCTACTCTCAGATACCCCACACACTGCCCGTACTGTACCCCAGTCCCTACTCTCCCAGATACCCCACACACTGCCTGTACTGTACCCCAGCCCCTACTCCCAGATACCCCACACACTGCCCGTACTGTACCCCAGTCCGTAATCTCCCAGATACCTCACACACTGCCCGTTCTGTACCCCAGTCCCTACTCTCAGATACCCCACACACTGCCCGTACTGTACCCCAGTCCCTATTCTCCCAGATACCCCACACACTGCCCGTACTGTACCCCAGTCCCTACTCCCAGATACCCCACACACTGCCTGTACTGTACCCCAGTCCCTACTCTCCCAGATACTGCACACACTGCCTGTACTTCATCCCAGTCCCTACTCTCCCAGATACCCCACACACTGCCCCTACTGCACCCCAGTCCCTACTCTCCCAGATACCCCACACACTGCCCGTACTGTACCCCAGTCCCTACTCTCCCAGATACCCCACACACTGCATGTACTGTACCCCAGTCCCTACTCTCCCAGATACCCCACACACTGCCCGTACTGTACCCCAGTCCCTACTCTCCCAGATACCCACACACTGCCCGTACTGTACCCCAGTCCCTACTCTCCCAGATACGCCTCACACTGCCTGTACTGTACCACAGACCCTCCTCTCCTAGATACCTCACACACTGCCCGCACTGTACCCCAGTCCCTACTCTCTCAGATACCCCACACACTGCCCGTACTGTACCCCAGTCCCTACTCCCAGATACCCCACACACTGCCCGTACTGTACCCCAGTCCCTACCCTCCCAGATACCCCACACACTGCCCGTACTGTACCCCAGTCCCTACTCTCCCAGATACCCCACACACTGCCCGTATTGTACCCCAGTCCCTACTCCCAGATACCACACACATTGCCTGTACTGTACCCCAGTCCCTACTCCCAGATACCCCACACACTGCCCGTACCGTACCCCAGTCCCTACTCCCAGATACCTCACACACTGCCCGTACGGTACCCCAGTCCCTTCTCTCCCAGATACCCCACACACTGCCCGCACTGTACCCCAGTCCCTACTCTCCCTGATACCTCACACACTGCCCGCACTGTACCCCAGTCCCTACTCTCCCAGATACTTCACACACTGCTCGTTTTGTACCCCAGTCCCTACCCTCCCAGATACCTCATACACTGCCCGTACTGTACCCCAGTCCCTACTCACCCAGATACCCCACACACTGCCTGTACTGTAACCCAGTCCCTACTCTCCCAGATACCCCACACACTGCCAGTACTGTACCCCAGTCCCTACTCCCAGATACCTCACACACTGCCCGTACTGTTCCCCAGTCCCTACTCCCAGATACCTCACACACTGCCCATACTGTACCCCAGTCCCTACTCCCAGATACCATACACACTGCCCGTACTGTACCCCAGTCCATACTCTCCCAGATACCTCTCACACTGCCTGTACTGTACCCCAGTCTCTACTCTCCCAGATACCTCACACACTGCCCGTACTGTACCCCAGTCCCTACTCTCCCAAATACCTCACACATTGCCCGTACTGTACCCCAGTCCCTACTCTCCCAGATACCCCACACACTGCCCGTACTGTACCCCAGTCCCTACTCTCCCAGATACCTCACACACTGCCCGTACGGTACCCCAGTCCCTACTCCCAGATACCCCACACACTGCCCGCACTGTACCCCAGTCCCTACTCTCCCAAATACCTCACACACTGCCCGTACTGTACCCCAGTCCCTACTCTCCCAGATACCTCACACACTGCCTGTACTGTACCCCAGTCCCTACTCTCCCAGATACCTCACACACTGCCCGTACTGTACCCCAGTCCCTACTCTCCCAGATACCTCACACACTGCCTGTACTGTACCCCAGTCCCTACTCTCCCAGATACCCCACACACTGCCCGTACTGTACCCCAGTCCCTACTCTCCCAGATACCTCACACACTGCCCGTACTGTACCCCAGTCCCTACTCTGCCAGATACCTCACACACTGCCCGTACTGTACCCCAGTCCCTACTCTCCCAGATACCTCACACACTGCCTGTACTGTACCCCAGTCCCTACTCTCCCAGATACCCCACACACTGCCCGTACTGTACCCCAGTCCCTGCTCTCCCAGATACCTCACACACTGCCCGTACTGTACCCCAGTCCCTACTCTCCCAGATACCTCACACACTGCCCGTACTGTACCCCAGTCCCTACTCTCCCAGATACCCCACACACAGCCCGTACTGTACCCCAGTCCCTACTCTCCCAGATACCCACACACTCCCCCTACTGTACCCCAGTCCCTACTCTCCCAGATACCCCACTCACTGCCTGTACTGTACCCCAGTCCCTCCTCTCCCAGATACCCCACACACTGCCCGTACTTTACCCCAGTCCCTACTCTCCCAGATACCCCACACACTGCCCGTATTGTACCCCAGTCCCTACTCCCAGATACCACACACACTGCCTGTACTGTACCCCAGTCCCTACTTCCAGATACCCCACACACTGCCCGTACTGCACCCCAGTCCCTCCTCCCAGATACCTTACACACTGCCTGTACTGTACCCCAGTCCCTACTCTCCCAGATACCCCACACACTGCCTGTACTGTACCCCAGTCCCTACTCCCAGATACCTCACACACTGCCTGTACTGTACCCCAGTCCCTACTCTCCCAGATACCCCACACACTGCCCGTACTCTACCCCAGTCCCTACTCCCAGATACCTCACACACTGCCCATACTGTACCCCAGTCCCTACTCCCAGCTACCACACACACTGCTCGAACTGTACCCCAGTCCCTACTCTCCCAGATACCTCACACACTGCCCGTACGGTACCCCAGTCCTTACTCCCAGATACCCCACACACTGCCCGTACTGTACCCCAGTCCCTACTCTCCCAGATACCTCACACACTGCCCGTTCTGTACCCCAGTCCCTACTCTCGCAGATACCCCACACATTGCCTGTACTGTACCCCAGTCCCTCCTCTCCCAGATACCCCACACACTGCACGCACTGTACCCCAGTCCCTACTCTCTCAGATACCCCACACACTGCCCGTAATGTACCCCAGTCCCTACTCCCAGATACCCCACACACTGCCCGTACTGTACCCCAGTCCCTACTCTCCCAGATACCCCACACACTGCCCGTACTGTACCCCAGTCCCTACTCTCCCAGAGACCCCACACACTGCCTGTATTGTACCCCAGTCCCTACTCCCAGATACCACACACACTGCCTGTACTGTACCCCAGTCCCTACTCCCAGATACGCCACACACTGCCCGTACTGTACCCCAGTCCCTACTCCCAGATACCTCACACACTGCCTGTACTGTACCCCAGTCCCTACTCCCAGATACCCCACACACTGCCTGTACTGTACCCCAGTCCCTAATCTCCCAGATACCCCACACACTACCTGTACTGTACCCCAGTCCCTACTCCCAGATGCCTCACACACTGGCTGTACTGTACCCCAGTCCCTTCTCTCCCAAATACCCCACACACTGCCCGTACTGTACCCCAGTCCCTACTCTCTCAGATACCCCACACACTGCCCGTACTGTACCAGTACCTACTCTCCCAGATACCCCACACACTGCCTGTACTGTAGCCCAGTCCCTACTCCCAGATACCCCACACACTGCCCGTACTGTGCCCCAGTCCCTACTCCCAGATACCTCACACACTGCCTGTACTGTACCCCAGTCCCTACTCTCCCAGATACCCCACACACTGCCCGTACTGTACCCCAGTCCCTACTCCCAGATACCCCTCACACTGCCCATACTGTACCCCAGTCCCTACTCCCAGATACCACACACACTGCCCGTACTGTACCCCAGTCCCTACTCTCCCAGTTATCCCACACACTGCCCGCACTGTACCCCAATCCCTACTCTCCCAGATACCTCACACACTGCCCGCACTGTACCCCAGTGCCTACTCTCCCAGATACCTCACACACTGCCCGTACTGTACCCCAGTCCCTACTCTCCCAGGTACCTCACACACTGCCAGTACTGTGCCCCGGTCCCTACTCTCCCAGATACCCCACACACTGCCTGTACTGTAACCCAGTCCCTACACTCCCAGATACCCCACACACTGCCCGTACTGTACCCCAGTACCTACTCTCCCAGATACCCACACACTGCCCGTACTGTACCCCAGTCCCTACTCTCCCAGATACCCCACACACTGCCCGTACTGTACCCCAGTCCCTACTCTCCCAGATACCCACACACTGCCCGTACTGTACCCCAGTCCCTACTCTCCCAGATACCCACACACTGCCCCTACTGTACCCCAGTCCCTACTCTCCCAGATACCCCACTCACTGCCTGTACTGTACCCCAGTCCCTCCTCTCCCAGATACCCCACACACTGCCCGTACTTTACCCCAGTCCCTACTCTCCCAGATACCCCACACACTGCCCGTATTGTACCCCAGTCCCTACTCCCAGATACCACACACACTGCCTGTACTGTACCCCAGTCCCTCCTCCCAGATACCTCACACACTGCCTGTACTGTACCCCAGTCCCTACTCTCCCAGATACCCCACACACTGCCTGTACTGTACCCCAGTCCCTACTCCCAGATACCTCACACACTGCCTGTACTGTACCCCAGTCCCTACTCTCCCAGATACCCCACACACTGCCCGTACTCTACCCCAGTCCCTACTCCCAGATACCTCACACACTGCCCATACTGTACCCCAGTCCCTACTCCCAGCTACCACACACACTGCTCGAACTGTACCCCAGTCCCTACTCTCCCAGATACCTCACACACTGCCCGTACGGTACCCCAGTCCTTACTCCCAGATACCCCACACACTGCCCGTACTGTACCCCAGTCCCTACTCTCCCAGATACCTCACACACTGCCCGTTCTGTACCCCAGTCCCTACTCTCGCAGGTACCCCACACATTGCCTGTACTGTACCCCAGTCCCTCCTCTCCCAGATACCCCACACACTGCACGCACTGTACCCCAGTCCCTACTCTCTCAGATACCCCACACACTGCCCGTAATGTACCCCAGTCCCTACTCCCAGATACCCCACACACTGCCCGTACTGTACCCCAGTCCCTACTCTCCCAGATACCCCACACACTGCCCGTACTGTACCCCAGTCCCTACTCTCCCAGAGACCCCACACACTGCCTGTATTGTACCCCAGTCCCTACTCCCAGATACCACACACACTGCCTGTACTGTACCCCAGTTCCTACTCCCAGATACGCCACACACTCCCCGTACTGTACCCCAGTCCCTACTCCCAGATACCTCACACACTGCCTGTACTGTACCCCAGTCCCTACTCCCAGATACCCCACACACTGCCTGTACTGTACCCCAGTCCCTAATCTCCCAGATACCCCACACACTACCTGTACTGTACCCCAGTCCCTACTCCCAGATGCCTCACACACTGGCTGTACTGTACCCCAGTCCCTTCTCTCCCAAATACCCCACACACTGCCCGTACTGTACCCCAGTCCCTACTCTCTCAGATACCCCACACACTGCCCGTACTGTACCAGTACCTACTCTCCCAGATACCCCACACACTGCCT
Organism: Scyliorhinus torazame; assembly: GCF_047496885.1. Classification (NCBI taxonomy): domain Eukaryota; kingdom Metazoa; phylum Chordata; class Chondrichthyes; order Carcharhiniformes; family Scyliorhinidae; genus Scyliorhinus; species Scyliorhinus torazame. The sequence goes on from NC_092714.1 coordinate 160,684,678, forward strand.
GTACTGTAGCTCAGTCCCTACTCCCAGATACCCCACACACTGCCCGTACTGTACCCCAGTCCCTACTCCCAGATACCCCTCACACTGCCCATACTGTACCCCAGTCCCTACTCCCAGATACCACACACACTGCCCGTACTGTACCCCAGTCCCTACTCTCCCAGTTATCCCACACACTGCCCGCACTGTACCCCAATCCCTACTCTCCCAGATACCTCACACACTGCCCGCACTGTACCCCAGTGCCTACTCTCCCAGATACCTCACACACTGCCCGTACTGTACCCCAGTCCCTACTCTCCCAGGTACCTCACACACTGCCAGTACTGTACCCCGGTCCCTACTCTCCCAGATACCCCACACACTGCCTGTACTGTAACCCAGTCCCTACACTCCCAGATACCCCACACACTGCCCGTACTGTACCCCAGTACCTACTCTCCCAGATACCCACACACTGCCCGTACTGTACCCCAGTCCCTACTCTCCCAGATACCCCACACACTGCCCGTACTGTACCCCAGTCCCTACTCTCCCAGATACCCCCAGACTGCCCGTACTGTACCCCAGTCTCTACTCTCCCAGATACCCACACACTGCCCCTACTGTACCCCAGTCCCTACTCTCCCAGATACCCCACTCACTGCCTGTACTGTACCCCAGTCCCTCCTCTCCCAGATACCCCACACACTGCCCGTACTTTACCCCAGTCCCTACTCTCCCAGATACCCCACACACTGCCCGTATTGTACCCCAGTCCCTACTCCCAGATACCACACACACTGCCTGTACTGTACCCCAGTCCCTACTTCCAGATACCCCACACACTGCCCGTACTTTACCCCAGTCCCTCCTCCCAGATACCTCACACACTGCCTGTACTGTACCCCAGTCCCTACTCTCCCAGATACCCCACACACTGCCTGTACTGTACCCCAGTCCCTACTCCCAGATACCTCACACACTGCCTGTACTGTACCCCAGTCCCTACTCTCCCAGATACCCCACACACTGCCCGTACTCTACCCCAGTCCCTACTCCCAGATACCTCACACACTGCCCATACTGTACCCCAGTCCCTACTCCCAGCTACCACACACACTGCTCGAACTGTACCCCAGTCCCTACTCTCCCAGATACCTCACACACTGCCCGTACGGTACCCCAGTCCTTACTCCCAGATACCCCACACACTGCCCGTACTGTACCCCAGTCCCTACTCTCCCAGATACCTCACACACTGCCCGTTCTGTACCCCAGTCCCTACTCTCGCAGATACCCCACACATTGCCTGTACTGTACCCCAGTCCCTCCTCTCCCAGATACCCCACACACTGCACGCACTGTACCCCAGTCCCTACTCTCTCAGATACCCCACACACTGCCCGTAATGTACCCCAGTCCCTACTCCCAGATACCCCACACACTGCCCGTACTGTACCCCAGTCCCTACTCTCCCAGATACCCCACACACTGCCCGTACTGTACCCCAGTCCCTACTCTCCCAGAGACCCCACACACTGCCTGTATTGTACCCCAGTCCCTACTCCCAGATACCACACACACTGCCTGTACTGTACCCCAGTCCCTACTCCCAGATACGCCACACACTGCCCGTACTGTACCCCAGTCCCTACTCCCAGATACCTCACACACTGCCTGTACTGTACCCCAGTCCCTACTCCCAGATACCCCACACACTGCCTGTACTGTACCCCAGTCCCTAATCTCCCAGATACCCCACACACTACCTGTACTGTACCCCAGTCCCTACTCCCAGATGCCTCACACACTGGCTGTACTGTACCCCAGTCCCTTCTCTCCCAAATACCCCACACACTGCCCGTACTGTACCCCAGTCCCTACTCTCTCAGATACCCCACACACTGCCCGTACTGTACCAGTACCTACTCTCCCAGATACCCCACACACTGCCTGTACTGTAGCCCAGTCCCTACTCCCAGATACCCCACACACTGCCCGTACTGTACCCCAGTCCCTACTCCCAGATACCTCACACACTGCCTGTACTGTACCCCAGTCCCTACTCTCCCAGATACCCCACACACTGCCCGTACTGTACCCCAGTCCCTACTCCCAGATACCCCTCACACTGCCCATACTGTACCCCAGTCCCTACTCCCAGATACCACACACACTGCCCGTACTGTACCCCGGTCCCTACTCTCCCAGATACCTTACACACTGCCTGTACTGTACCCCAGTCCCTACTCTCCCAGATACCTCACACACTGCCTGTACTGTACCCAGTCCCTACTCTCCCAGATACCCCACACAGTGCCCGTACTGTACCCCAGTCCCTACTCTCCCAGATACCTCACACACTGCCCGTTCGGTACCCCAGTCCCTACTCTCCCAGTTATCCCACACACTGCCCGCACTGTACCCCAATCCCTACTCTCCCAGATACCTCACACACTGCCCGCACTGTACCTCAGTGCCTACTCTCCCAGATACCTCACACACTGCCCGTACTGTACCCCAGTCCCTACTCTCCCAGGTACCTCACACACTGCTGTACTGTACCCCGGTCCCTACTCTCCCAGATACCCCACACACTGCCTGTACTGTAACCCAGTCCCTACACTCCCAGATACCCCACACACTGCCCGTACTGTACCCCAGTACCTACTCTCCCAGATACCCACACACTGCCCGTACTGTACCCCAGTCCCTACTCTCCCAGATACCCCACACACTGCCCGTACTGTACCCCAGTCCCTACTCTCCCAGATACCCACACACTGCCCGTACTGTACCCCAGTCCCTACTCTCCCAGATACCCCACACACTGCCTGTACTGTACCCCAGACCCTCCTCTCCTAGATACCTCACACACTGCCCGCACTGTACCCCAGTCCCTACTCTCTCAGATTCCACACACACTGCCCGTACTGTACCCCAGTCCCTACTCCCAGATACCCCACACACTGCCCGTACTGTACCCCAGTCCCAACTCTCCCAGATACCCCACACACTGCCCGTACTGTACCCCAGTCCCTACTCTCCCAGATACCCCACACACTGCCCATATTGTACCCCAGTCCCTAATCCCAGATACCCCACACGTTGCCTGTACTGTACCCCAGTCCCTACTCCCAGATACCCCACACACTGCCCGTACTGTACCCCAGTCCCTACTCTCCCAGATACCTCACACACTGCCTGTACTGTACCCCAGTCCCTACTCTCCCAGATACCTCACACACTGCCCGTACTGTACCCCAGTCCCTACTCCCAGATACGCCACACACTGCCCGTACTGTACCCCAGTCCCTACTCCCAGATACCTCACACACTGCCTGTACTGTACCCCAGTCCCTACTCCCAGATACCCCACACACTGCCTGTACTGTACCCCAGTCCCTAATCTCCCAGATACCCCACACACTACCTGTACTGTACCCCAGTCCCTACTCCCAGATGCCTCACACACTGGCTGTACTGTACCCCAGTCCCTTCTCTCCCAAATACCCCACACACTGCCCGTACTGTACCCCAGTCCCTACTCTCTCAGATACCCCACACACTGCCCGTACTGTACCAGTACCTACTCTCCCAGATACCCCACACACTGCCTGTACTGTAGCCCAGTCCCTACTCCCAGATACCCCACACACTGCCCGTACTGTACCCCAGTCCCTACTCCCAGATACCTCACACACTGCCTGTACTGTACCCCAGTCCCTACTCTCCCAGATACCCCACACACTGCCCGTACTGTACCCCAGTCCCTACTCCCAGATACCCCTCACACTGCCCATACTGTACCCCAGTCCCTACTCCCAGATACCACACACACTGCCCGTACTGTACCCCGGTCCCTACTCTCCCAGATACCTTACACACTGCCTGTACTGTACCCCAGTCCCTACTCTCCCAGATACCTCACACACTGCCTGTACTGTACCCAGTCCCTACTCTCCCAGATACCCCACACAGTGCCCGTACTGTACCCCAGTCCCTACTCTCCCAGATACCTCACACACTGCCCGTTCGGTACCCCAGTCCCTACTCTCCCAGTTATCCCACACACTGCCCGCACTGTACCCCAATCCCTACTCTCCCAGATACCTCACACACTGCCCGCACTGTACCTCAGTGCCTACTCTCCCAGATACCTCACACACTGCCCGTACTGTACCCCAGTCCCTAATCTCCCAGGTACCTCACACACTGCTGTACTGTACCCCGGTCCCTACTCTCCCAGATACCCCACACACTGCCTGTACTGTAACCCAGTCCCTACACTCCCAGATACCCCACACACTGCCCGTACTGTACCCCAGTACCTACTCTCCCAGATACCCACACACTGCCCGTACTGTACCCCAGTCCCTACTCTCCCAGATACCCCACACACTGCCCGTACTGTACCCCAGTCCCTACTCTCCCAGATACCCACACACTGCCCGTACTGTACCCCAGTCCCTACTCTCCCAGATACCCCACACACTGCCTGTACTGTACCCCAGACCCTCCTCTCCTAGATACCTCACACACTGCCCGCACTGTACCCCAGTCCCTACTCTCTCAGATTCCACACACACTGCCCGTACTGTACCCCAGTCCCTACTCCCAGATACCCCACACACTGCCCGTACTGTACCCCAGTCCCAACTCTCCCAGATACCCCACACACTGCCCGTACTGTACCCCAGTCCCTACTCTCCCAGATACCCCACACACTGCCCATATTGTACCCCAGTCCCTAATCCCAGATACCCCACACGTTGCCTGTACTGTACCCCAGTCCCTACTCCCAGATACCCCACACACTGCCCGTACTGTACCCCAGTCCCTACTCTCCCAGATACCTCACACACTGCCTGTACTGTACCCCAGTCCCTACTCTCCCAGATACCTCACACACTGCCCGTACTGTACCCCAGTCCCTACTCTCCCAGATACCTCACACACTGCCTGTACGGTACCCCAGTCCCTACTCTCACAGATACCCCACTCACTGCCTGTACTGTACCCCAGTCCCTCCTCTCCCAGATACCCCACACACTGCCCGTACTTTACCCCAGTCCCTACTCTCCCAGATACCCCACACACTGCCCGTATTGTACCCCAGTCCCTACTCCCAGATACCACACACACTGCCTGTACTGTACCCCAGTCCCTACTTCCAGATACCCCACACACTGCCCGTACTTTACCCCAGTCCCTCCTCCCAGATACCTCACACACTGCCTGTACTGTACCCCAGTCCCTACTCTCCCAGATACCCCACACACTGCCTGTACTGTACCCCAGTCCCTACTCCCAGATACCTCACACACTGCCTGTACTGTACCCCAGTCCCTACTCTCCCAGATACCCCACACACTGCCCGTACTCTACCCCAGTCCCTACTCCCAGATACCTCACACACTGCCCATACTGTACCCCAGTCCCTACTCCCAGCTACCACACACACTGCTCGAACTGTACCCCAGTCCCTACTCTCCCAGATACCTCACACACTGCCCGTACGGTACCCCAGTCCTTACTCCCAGATACCCCACACACTGCCCGTACTGTACCCCAGTCCCTACTCTCCCAGATACCTCACACACTGCCCGTTCTGTACCCCAGTCCCTACTCTCGCAGATACCCCACACATTGCCTGTACTGTACCCCAGTCCCTCCTCTCCCAGATACCCCACACACTGCACGCACTGTACCCCAGTCCCTACTCTCTCAGATACCCCACACACTGCCCGTAATGTACCCCAGTCCCTACTCCCAGATACCCCACACACTGCCCGTACTGTACCCCAGTCCCTACTCTCCCAGATACCCCACACACTGCCCGTACTGTACCCCAGTCCCTACTCTCCCAGAGACCCCACACACTGCCTGTATTGTACCCCAGTCCCTACTCCCAGATACCACACACACTGCCTGTACTGTACCCCAGTCCCTACTCCCAGATACGCCACACACTGCCCGTACTGTACCCCAGTCCCTACTCCCAGATACCTCACACACTGCCTGTACTGTACCCCAGTCCCTACTCCCAGATACCCCACACACTGCCTGTACTGTACCCCAGTCCCTAATCTCCCAGATACCCCACACACTACCTGTACTGTACCCCAGTCCCTACTCCCAGATGCCTCACACACTGGCTGTACTGTACCCCAGTCCCTTCTCTCCCAAATACCCCACACACTGCCCGTACTGTACCCCAGTCCCTACTCTCTCAGATACCCCACACACTGCCCGTACTGTACCAGTACCTACTCTCCCAGATACCCCACACACTGCCTGTACTGTAGCCCAGTCCCTACTCCCAGATACCCCACACACTGCCCGTACTGTACCCCAGTCCCTACTCCCAGATACCTCACACACTGCCTGTACTGTACCCCAGTCCCTACTCTCCCAGATACCCCACACACTGCCCGTACTGTACCCCAGTCCCTACTCCCAGATACCCCTCACACTGCCCATACTGTACCCCAGTCCCTACTCCCAGATACCACACACACTGCCCGTACTGTACCCCGGTCCCTACTCTCCCAGATACCTTACACACTGCCTGTACTGTACCCCAGTCCCTACTCTCCCAGATACCTCACACACTGCCTGTACTGTACCCAGTCCCTACTCTCCCAGATACCCCACACAGTGCCCGTACTGTACCCCAGTCCCTACTCTCCCAGATACCTCACACACTGCCCGTTCGGTACCCCAGTCCCTACTCTCCCAGTTATCCCACACACTGCCCGCACTGTACCCCAATCCCTACTCTCCCAGATACCTCACACACTGCCCGCACTGTACCTCAGTGCCTACTCTCCCAGATACCTCACACACTGCCCGTACTGTACCCCAGTCCCTACTCTCCCAGGTACCTCACACACTGCTGTACTGTACCCCGGTCCCTACTCTCCCAGATACCCCACACACTGCCTGTACTGTAACCCAGTCCCTACACTCCCAGATACCCCACACACTGCCCGTACTGTACCCCAGTACCTACTCTCCCAGATACCCACACACTGCCCGTACTGTACCCCAGTCCCTACTCTCCCAGATACCCCACACACTGCCCGTACTGTACCCCAGTCCCTACTCTCCCAGATACCCACACACTGCCCGTACTGTACCCCAGTCCCTACTCTCCCAGATACCCCACACACTGCCTGTACTGTACCCCAGACCCTCCTCTCCTAGATACCTCACACACTGCCCGCACTGTACCCCAGTCCCTACTCTCTCAGATTCCACACACACTGCCCGTACTGTACCCCAGTCCCTACTCCCAGATACCCCACACACTGCCCGTACTGTACCCCAGTCCCAACTCTCCCAGATACCCCACACACTGCCCGTACTGTACCCCAGTCCCTACTCTCCCAGATACCCCACACACTGCCCATATTGTACCCCAGTCCCTAATCCCAGATACCCCACACGTTGCCTGTACTGTACCCCAGTCCCTACTCCCAGATACCCCACACACTGCCCGTACTGTACCCCAGTCCCTACTCTCCCAGATACCTCACACACTGCCTGTACTGTACCCCAGTCCCTACTCTCCCAGATACCTCACACACTGCCCGTACTGTACCCCAGTCCCTACTCCCAGATACGCCACACACTGCCCGTACTGTACCCCAGTCCCTACTCCCAGATACCTCACACACTGCCTGTACTGTACCCCAGTCCCTACTCCCAGATACCCCACACACTGCCTGTACTGTACCCCAGTCCCTAATCTCCCAGATACCCCACACACTACCTGTACTGTACCCCAGTCCCTACTCCCAGATGCCTCACACACTGGCTGTACTGTACCCCAGTCCCTTCTCTCCCAAATACCCCACACACTGCCCGTACTGTACCCCAGTCCCTACTCTCTCAGATACCCCACACACTGCCCGTACTGTACCAGTACCTACTCTCCCAGATACCCCACACACTGCCTGTACTGTAGCCCAGTCCCTACTCCCAGATACCCCACACACTGCCCGTACTGTACCCCAGTCCCTACTCCCAGATACCTCACACACTGCCTGTACTGTACCCCAGTCCCTACTCTCCCAGATACCCCACACACTGCCCGTACTGTACCCCAGTCCCTACTCCCAGATACCCCTCACACTGCCCATACTGTACCCCAGTCCCTACTCCCAGATACCACACACACTGCCCGTACTGTACCCCGGTCCCTACTCTCCCAGATACCTTACACACTGCCTGTACTGTACCCCAGTCCCTACTCTCCCAGATACCTCACACACTGCCTGTACTGTACCCAGTCCCTACTCTCCCAGATACCCCACACAGTGCCCGTACTGTACCCCAGTCCCTACTCTCCCAGATACCTCACACACTGCCCGTTCGGTACCCCAGTCCCTACTCTCCCAGTTATCCCACACACTGCCCGCACTGTACCCCAATCCCTACTCTCCCAGATACCTCACACACTGCCCGCACTGTACCTCAGTGCCTACTCTCCCAGATACCTCACACACTGCCCGTACTGTACCCCAGTCCCTACTCTCCCAGGTACCTCACACACTGCTGTACTGTACCCCGGTCCCTACTCTCCCAGATACCCCACACACTGCCTGTACTGTAACCCAGTCCCTACACTCCCAGATACCCCACACACTGCCCGTACTGTACCCCAGTACCTACTCTCCCAGATACCCACACACTGCCCGTACTGTACCCCAGTCCCTACTCTCCCAGATACCCCACACACTGCCCGTACTGTACCCCAGTCCCTACTCTCCCAGATACCCACACACTGCCCGTACTGTACCCCAGTCCCTACTCTCCCAGATACCCCACACACTGCCTGTACTGTACCCCAGACCCTCCTCTCCTAGATACCTCACACACTGCCCGCACTGTACCCCAGTCCCTACTCTCTCAGATTCCACACACACTGCCCGTACTGTACCCCAGTCCCTACTCCCAGATACCCCACACACTGCCCGTACTGTACCCCAGTCCCAACTCTCCCAGATACCCCACACACTGCCCGTACTGTACCCCAGTCCCTACTCTCCCAGATACCCCACACACTGCCCATATTGTACCCCAGTCCCTAATCCCAGATACCCCACACGTTGCCTGTACTGTACCCCAGTCCCTACTCCCAGATACCCCACACACTGCCCGTACTGTACCCCAGTCCCTACTCTCCCAGATACCTCACACACTGCCTGTACTGTACCCCAGTCCCTACTCTCCCAGATACCTCACACACTGCCCGTACTGTACCCCAGTCCCTACTCTCCCAGATACCTCACACACTGCCTGTACGGTACCCCAGTCCCTACTCTCACAGATACCCCACACACTGCCCGTACTGTACCCCAGTCCCTACTCCCAGATACCTCACACACTGCCCGTACGGTACCCCAGTCCCTACTCTCCCAGATACCCCACACACTGCCCGCACTGTACCCCAGTCCCTACTCTCCCAGATTCCCCACACACTGCTCGTACTGTACCCCAGTCCCTACCCTCCCAGATGCCTCACACACTGCCCGTACTGTACCCCAGTCCCTACTCTCCCAGATACCCCACACACTGCCTGTACTGTAACCCAGTCCCTACTCTCCCAGTTACCCCACACACTGCCTGTACTGTACCCCAGTCCCTACTCCCAGATACCTCACACACTGCCCGCACTGTACCCCAGTCCCTACTCCCAGATACCCCACACACTGCCCGTACTGTACCCCAGTCCCTACTCTCCCAGATACCTCACACACTGCCTGTACTGTACCCCAGTCCCTACTCTCCCAGATACCTCACACACTGCCCGTACTGTACCCCAGTCCCTACTCTCCCAGATACCTCACACACTGCCTGTACGGTACCCCAGTCCCTACTCTCACAGATACCCCACACACTGCTCGTACTGTACCCCAGTCCCTACCCTCCCAGATACCATACACACTGCCCGTACTGTACCCCAGTCCATACTCTCCCTGATACCTCTCAAACTGCCTGTACTGTACCCCAGTCCCTACTCTCCCAGATACCCCACACACTGCCCGTACTGTACCCCAGTCCATACTCTCCCAGATACCTCTCACACTGCCTGTTCTGTACCCCAGTCCCTACTCTCCCAAATACCCAACACACTGCCCGTACTGTACCCCAGTCCCTACTCTCCCAGATACCCCACACACTGCCCACAGTGTACCCCAGTCCCTGCTCCCCGGGTACTCCACACACCGCCCTCAGTATACCCAGTCCCTGCTCCCCGGGTACTCCACACACTGCTCACACTCTACCTCAGTCCCTGCTCCCCGTGTGCTCCACACACTGTCCACAGTGTACCCCAGTCCCTGCTCCTGGGTACTCCACACACTGCCCACATTGTACCCCAGTCCCTGCTTCCCGGGTACTCCACAAACTGCCCACAGTGTACCTCAGTCCCTGCTCCCCGGGTACTCCACACACTGCCCATAGTGTACCTAGTCCCTGCTCCCCGAGTACTCCACACACTGCCCACAGTGTACCCCAGTCGCTGCTCCCCAGGTGCTCCACACACTGTCCACAGTGTACCCCAGTCCCTGCTCCTGGGTACTCCACTCACTGGCCACACTGTAACCCAGTCCCTGCTCCCCGGGTACTCCACACACTGCCCACACTGTAACCCACTCCCTGCTCCCCGGGTACTCCACACACTGCCCACAGTGTACCCAGTCCCTGCTCCCTGGGCACTCCACACACTGCCCACAGTGTACCCAGTCCCTGCTCCCCGTGTTCTCCACACACTGCCCACAGTGTACCCAGTCCCTACTCCCCGGGTGCTCCACACACTGCCCACTGCCCACTGTGTACCCAGTCCCTACTCCCCGGGTGCTCCACACACTGCCCACTGTGTACCCCAGTCCCTGCTCCCCGGGTACTCCACACACTGCCCACAGTGTACCCAGTCCCTGCTCCCCGTGTTCTCCACACACTGCCCACAGTGTACCCAGTCCCTACTCCCCGGCTGCTCCAAACACTGCCTACAGTGTACCCCAGTCCCTGCTCCCCGGGTACTCCACACACTGCCCACACTGTACCCCAGTCCCTGCTCCCCGGGTCCTCCGCAGACTGTCCACAGTGCACCCAGTCCCTGCTCCCGGGTACTCCACACACTGCCCACAGTGTATCCCAGTCCCTGCTCCCCGGGTGCTCCACACAATGTCCACAGTGTACCCCAGTCTCTGCTCCTGGGTACTCCACACACTGCCCACACTGTACCCCAGTCCCTGCTCCCCGGGTACTCCCCACAGTGCCCACAGTGTACCCCAGTCCCTGCTCCTGGGTACTCCACACACTGCCCACAGTGTACCCCAGTCCTTGCTCCCCGGGTACTCCACACACTGCCCACACTGTACCCCAGTCCCAGCTCCCCGGGTACTCCACACACTGCCCACAGTGTACCCCAGTCTCTGCTGCCCGGGTACTCCACCACTGCCCACAGTGCACCCCAGTCCCTGCTCCTGGGCACTCCACACACTGCCCACACTGTAACCCAGTCCCTGCTTCCCGGGTACTCCACACACTCCCCACAGTGTACCCAGTCCCTGCTCCCCGGGTACTCCACACACTGCCCACAGTGTACCCCAGTCGCTGCTCCCCGGGTGCTCCACACACTGTCCACAGTGTACCCCAGTCTCTGCTCCTGGGTACTCCACACACTGCCCACAGTGTACCCCAATCTCTGCTCCCCGGGTACTCCACACACTGTCCACAGTGTACCCCAGTCCCTGCTCCCCGGGTACTCCACACACTGTCCACAGTGTACCCCAGTCCCTGCTCCCTGGATACTCCACACACTGCCCACAGTGTACCCCAGTTGCTGCTCGCCGGGTGCTCCACACACTGTCCACAGTGTACCCAGTCTCTGCTCCTGCGTACTTCACACACTGCCCACAGTGTACCCCAGTCCCTGCTCCTGGGTACTCCACACACTGCCCACAGTGTACCCCAGTCCGTGCTCCTGGGTACTCCACACACTGCCCACACTGTAACCCAGTCTTTGCTCCCCGGGTACTCCACACACTGCCCACAGTGTACCCCAGTTGCTGCTCGCCGGGTGCTCCACATAATGTCCACAGTGTACCCAGTCTCTGCTCCCGCGTACTCCACACACTGCCCACAGTGTACCCCAGTCCCTGCTCCCCGGGTACTCCACACACTGCCCACAGTGTACCCAGTCCCTGCTCCCTGGGTACGCCACACACTTTGCCCACAGTGTACCCCAGTCCCTGCTCCTGCGTACTCCACACACTGCCCACAGTGTACCCAGTCCCTGCTCCCCGGGTACTCCACACACTGCCCATACTGTACCCCAGTCCCTGCTCCCCGGTTCCTCCACACACTGCCCACAGTGTACCCCAGTCCCTGCTCGCCGTTTACTCCACACACTGCCCACAGTGCACCGCGTCCCTGCTCCCGGGTACTCCACACACTGCCCACAGTGAACCCAGTCCCTTCTCCCCAGGTGCTCCACACAATGCCCTGACTGTACCCCTCTCCCTGATCCCCGGGTACCCGCACACTGCCCACAGTGATCCCCAGTCGCTGCTCCCCAGGTGCTCCACACACTGCCCACAGTGTACCCAGTCCCTACTCCCCGGGTGCTCCACATACTGCCCACAGTGTACCCCATCCCTGCTCCCCGGGTACTCCACACACTGCCCACACTGTACCCCAGTCCCTGCTCCCCGGGTCCTCCGCACACTGTTCACAGTGCACCCCGTCCCTGCTCCTGGGTACTCCACACACTGCCCACAGTGTATCCCAGTCCCTGCTCCCCGGGTGCTCCACACAATGTCCACAGTGTACCCCAGACCCTGCTCCTGGGTACTCCACCCACTGCCCACACTGTACCCCAGTCCCTGCTCCCCGGGTACTCCACACAGTGCCCACAGTGTACCCCAGTCCCTGCTCCTGGGTACTCCACCCACTGCCCACAGTGTACCCCAGTCCTTGCTCCCCGGCTACTCCACACACTGCCCACTGTGTACCCAGTCCCTGCTCCCCGGGTACTCCACACACTGCCCACAGTGTACCCCAGTCCCTGCTCCCCGGGTACTCCACACACTGCCCACAGTGTACCCCAGTCTCTGTTCCCCGGGTACTCCACACACTGCCCACAGTGCACCCCAGTCCCTGCTCCTGGGTACTCCACACACTGCCCACAGTGTACCCAGTCCCTGCTCCCCGGGTACTCCACACACTGCCCACAGTGTACCCAGTCCCTGCTCCCCGGGTACTCCACACACTCCCCACAGTGTACCCAGTCCCTGCTCCCCGGGTACTCCACACACTGCCCACAGTGTACCCAGTCCCTGCTCCCCGGGTACTCCACACACTCCCCACAGTGTACCCAGTCCCTGCTCCCCGGGTACTCCACACACAGCCCACAGTGTACCCCAGTCCCTGCTCCCCGGGAACTCCACACACTGCCCACTGTGTACCCAGTCCCTGCTCCCCGTGTACTCCACACACTGCCCATAGTGTACCCAGTCCCTACTCCCCGGGTGCTCCACACACTGCCCACAGTGTACCCCAGTCCCTGCTCCCGGGTACTCCACACACTGCCCACACTGTACCCCAGTCCCTGCTCCCCGGGTCCTCCGCACACTGTCCACAGTGCATCCCGTCCCTGCTCCCGGGTACTCCACACACTGCCCACAGTGTATCCCAGTCCCTGCTCCCCGGGTGCTCCACACAATGTCCACAGTGTACCCCAGTCCCTGCTCCTGGGTACTCCACACACTGCCCACAGTGTACCCCAGTCCTTGCTCCCCGGGTACTCCACACACTGCCCACAGTGTACCCAGTACCTGCTCCCCGGGTACTCCACACACTGCCCACAGTGTACCCCAGTCCCTGCTCCCCGGGTACTCCACACACTGCCCACAGTGTACCCCAGTCTCTGCTCCCCGGGTACTCCACACACTGCCCACAGTGTACCCCAGTCCCTGCTCCCGGGTACTCCACACACTGCCCACACTGTACCCCAGTCCCTGCTCCCCGGGTCCTCCGCACACTGTCCACAGTGCATCCCGTCCCTGCTCCCGGGTACTCCACACACTGCCCACAGTGTATCCCAGTCCCTGCTCCCCGGGTGCTCCACACAGTGTCCACAGTGTACCCCAGTCCCTGCTCCTGGGTACTCCACACACTGCCCACAGTGTACCCCAGTCCTTGCTCCCCGGGTACTCCACACACTGCCCACAGTGTACCCAGTACCTGCTCCCCGGGTACTCCACACACTGCCCACAGTGTACCCCAGTCCCTGCTCCCCGGGTACTCCACACACTGCCCACAGTGTACCCCAGTCTCTGCTCCCCGGGTACTCCACACACTGCCCACAGTGCACCCCAGTCCCTGCTCCTGGGTACTCCACACACTGCCCACACTGTAACCCAGTCCCTGCTCCCCGGGTACTCCACACACTTCCCACAGTGTACCCCAGTCCCTGCTCCCCGGGTTCTCCACACACTGCCCACAGTGTACCCAGTACCTGCTCCCCGTGTACTCCACACACTGCCGACAGTGTACCCAGTCCCTACTCCCCGGGTGCTCCACACACTGCCCACACTGTACCCCAGTCCCTGCTCCCCGGGTCCTCAGCACACTGTCCACAGTGCATCCCGTCCTTGCTCCCGCGTACTCCACACACTGCCCACAGTGTATCCCAGTCCCTGCTCCCGGGTACTCCACACACTGCCCACAGTGCACCCCGTCCCTGCTCCCCGGGTACTCCACACACTGCCCACAGTGTATCCCAGTCCCTGCTCCCCGGGTGCACCACACAATGTCCACAGTGTACCCCAGTCCCTGCTCCCCGGGTACTCCACACAGTGCCCACAGTGTACCCCAGTCCTTGCTCCTGGGCACGCCACACACTGCCCACAGTGTACCCCAGTCCTTGCTCCCCGGGTACTCCACACACTGCCCACAGTGTACCCAGTCCCTGCTCCCCGGGTACTCCACACACTGCCCACAGTGTACCCCAGTCCCTACTCCCCGGGTACACCACACACACAGCCCACAGTGTACCCCAGTCTCTGCTCCCCGGGTACTCCACACACTGCCCACAGTGCACCCCAGTCCGTGCTCCTGGGTACTCCACACACTGCCCACAGTGTACCCCAGTCTCTGCTCCTGGTACTCCACACACTGCCCACAGTTTACCCCAATCTCTGCTCCCCGGGTACTCCACACACTGCCCACAGTGTACCCCAGTTGCTGCTCGCCGGGTGCTCCACACACTGTCCACAGTGTACCCAGTCTCTGCTCCTGCGTACTTCACACACTGCCCACAGTGTACCCCAGTCCCTGCTCCTGGGTACTCCACACACTGCCCACAGTGTACCCCAGTCCGTGCTCCTGGGTACTCCACACACTGCCCACACTGTAACCCAGTCTTTGCTCCCCGGGTACTCCACACACTGCCCACAGTGTACCCCAGTTGCTGCTCGCCGGGTGCTCCACATAATGTCCACAGTGTACCCAGTCTCTGCTCCTGCGTACTCCACACACTGCCCACAGTGTACCCCAGTCCCTGCTCCCCGGGTACTCCACACACTGCCCACAGTGTACCCAGTCCCTGCTCCCTGGGTACGCCACACACTTTGCCCACAGTGTACCCCAGTCCCTGCTCCTGCGTACTCCACACACTGCCCACAGTGTACCCAGTCCCTGCTCCCCGGGTACTCCACACACTGCCCACAGTGCACCCCAGTCCCTGCTCGCCGTTGACTCCACACACTGCCCACAGTGCACCGCGTCCCTGCTCCCGGGTACTCCACACACTGCCCACAGTGAACCCAGTCCCTTCTCCCCAGGTGCCCCTCACAATGCCCTGACTGTACCCCTCTCCCTGATCCCCGGGTACCCGCACACTGCCCACAGTGATCCCCAGTCGCTGCTCCCCAGGTGCTCCACACACTGCCCACAGTGTACCCAGTCCCTACTCCCCGGGTGCTCCACACACTGCCCACAGTGTACCCCATCCCTGCTCCCCGGGTACTCCACACACTGCCCACACTGTACCCCAGTCCCTGCTCCCCGGGTCCTCCGCACACTGTTCACAGTGCACCCCGTCCCTGCTCCTGGGTACTCCACACACTGCCCACAGTGTATCCCAGTCCCTGCTCCCCGGGTGCTCCACACAATGTCCACAGTGTACCCCAGACCCTGCTCCTGGGTACTCCACCCACTGCCCACACTGTACCCCAGTCCCTGCTCCCCGGGTACTCCACACAGTGCCCACAGTGTACCCCAGTCCCTGCTCCTGGGTACTCCACCCACTGCCCACAGTGTATCCCAGTCCTTGCTCCCCGGCTACTCCACACACTGCCCACTGTGTACCCAGTCCCTGCTCCCCGGGTACTCCACACACTGCCCACAGTGTACCCCAGTCCCTGCTCCCCGGGTACTCCACACACTGCCCACAGTGTACCCCAGTCTCTGTTCCCCGGGTACTCCACACACTGCCCACAGTGTACCCCAGTCTCTGTTCCCCGGGTACTCCACACACTGCCCACAGTGCACCCCAGTCCCTGCTCCTGGGTACTCCACACACTGCCCACAGTGTACCCAGTCCCTGCTCCCCGGGTACTCCACACACTGCCCACAGTGTACCCAGTCCCTGCTCCCCGGGTACTCCACACACTCCCCACAGTGTACCCAGTCCCTGCTCCCCGGGTACTCCACACACAGCCCACAGTGTACCCCAGTCCCTGCTCCCCGGGAACTCCACACACTGCCCACTGTGTACCCAGTCCCTGCTCCCCGTGTACTCCACACACTGCCCATAGTGTACCCAGTCCCTACTCCCCGGGTGCTCCACACACTGCCCACAGTGTACCCCAGTCCCTGCTCCCGGATACTCCACACACTGCCCACACTGTACCCCAGTCCCTGCTCCCCGGGTCCTCCGCACACTGTCCACAGTGCATTCCGTCCCTGCTCCCGGGTACTCCACACACTGCCCACAGTGTATCCCAGTCCCTGCTCCCGGGGTGCTCCACACAATGTCCACAGTGTACCCCAGTCCCTGCTCCTGGGTACTCCACACACTGCCCACAGTGTACCCCAGTCCTTGCTCCCCGGGTACTCCACACACTGCCCACAGTGTACCCAGTACCTGCTCCCCGGGAACTCCACACACTGCCCACAGTGTACCCCAGTCTCTGCTCCCCGGGTACTCCACACACTGCCGACAGTGTACCCCAGTCCCTGCTCCCGGGTACTCCACACACTGCCCACACTGTACCCCAGTCCCTGCTCCCCGGGTCCTCCGCACACTGTCCACAGTGCATCCCGTCCCTGCTCCCGGGTACTCCACACACTGCCCACAGTGTATCCCAGTCCCTGCTCCCCGGGTGCTCCACACAATGTCCACAGTGTACCCCAGTCCCTGCTCCTGGGTACTCCACACACTGCCCACAGTGTACCCCAGTCCTTGCTCCCCGGGTACTCCACACACTGCCCACAGTGTACCCAGTACCTGCTCCCCGGGTACTCCACACACTGCCCACAGTGTACCCCAGTCCCTGCTCCCCGGGTACTCCACACACTGCCCACAGTGTACCCCAGTCTCTGCTCCCCGGGTACTCCACACACTGCCCACAGTGCACCCCAGTCCCTGCTCCTGGGTACTCCACACACTGCCCACACTGTAACCCAGTCTCTGCTCCCCGGGTACTCCACACACTCCCCACAGTGTACCCAGTCCCTGCTCCCCGGGTACTCCACACACTGCCCACAGTGTACCCCAGTCCCTGCTCCCCGGGTTCTCCACACACTGCCCACAGTGTATCCCAGTCCCTGCTCCCCGTGTACTCCACACACTGCCGACAGTGTACCCAGTCCCTATTCCCCGGGTGCTCCACACACTGCCCACTCTGTACCCCAGTCCCTGCTCCCCGGGTCCTCAGCACACTGTCCACAGTGCATCCCGTCCCTGCTCCCGCGTACTCCACACACTGCCCACAGTGTATCCCAGTCCCTGCTCCCGGGTACTCCACACACTGCCCACAGTGCACCCCGTCCCTGCTCCCCGGGTACTCCACACACTGCCCACAGTGTATCCCAGTCCCTGCTCCCCGGGTGCACCACACAATGTCCACAGTGTACCCCAGTCCCTGCTCCCCGGGTACTCCACACAGTGCCCACAGTGTACCCCAGTCCCTGCTCCTGGGCACGCCACACACTGCCCACAGTGTACCCCAGTCCTTGCTCCCCGGGTACTCCACACACTGCCCACAGTGTACCCAGTCCCTGCTCCCCGGGTACTCCACACACTGCCCACAGTGTACCCCAGTCCCTACTCCCCGGGTACTCCACACACACTGCCCACAGTGTACCCCAGTCTCTGCTCCCCGGGTACTCCACACACTGCCCACAGTGCACCCCAGTCCGTGCTCCTGGGTACTCCACACTCTGCCCACAGTGTACCCCAGTCTCTGCTCCTGGTACTCCACACACTGCCCACAGTGTACCCCAATCTCTGCTCCCCGGGTACTCCACACACTGCCCACAGTGTACCCCAGTTGCTGCTCGCCGGGTGCTCCACACACTGTCCACAGTGTACCCAGTCTCTGCTCCTGCGTACTTCACACACTGCCCACAGTGTACCCCAGTCCCTGCTCCTGGGTACTCCACACACTGCCCACAGTGTACCCCAGTCCGTGCTCCTGGGTACTCCACACACTGCCCACACTGTAACCCAGTCTTTGCTCCCCGGGTACTCCACACACTGCCCACAGTGTACCCCAGTTGCTGCTCGCCGGGTGCTCCACATAATGTCCACAGTGTACCCAGTCTCTGCTCCTGCGTACTCCACACACTGCCCACAGTGTACCCCAGTCCCTGCTACCCGGGTACTCCACACACTGCCCACAGTGTACCCAGTCCCTGCTCCCTGGGTACGCCACACACTTTGCCCACAGTGTACCCCAGTCCCTGCTCCTGCGTACTCCACACACTGCCCACAGTGTACCAGTCCCTGCTCCCCGGGTACTCCACACAATGCCCATACTGTACCCCAGTCCCTGCTCCCCGGTTCCTCCACACACTGCCCACAGTGTACCCCAGTCCCTGCTCGCCGTTTACTCCACACACTGCCCACAGTGCACCGCGTCCCTGCTCCCGGGTACTCCACACACTGCGCACAGTGAACCCAGTCCCTTCTCCCCAGGTGCTCCACACAATGCCCTGACAGTACCCCTCTCCCTGATCCCCGGGTACCCGCACACTGCCCACAGTGATCCCCAGTCGCTGCTCCCCAGGTGCTCCACACACTGCCCACAGTGTACCCAGTCCCTACTCCCCGGGTGCTCCACACACTGCCCACAGTGTACCCCATCCCTGCTCCCCGGGTACTCCACACACTGCCCACACTGTACCCCAGTCCCTGCTCCCCGGGTCCTCCGCACACTGTTCACAGTGCACCCCGTCCCTGCTCCTGGGTACTCCACACACTGCCCACAGTGTATCCCAGTCCCTGCTCCCCGGGTGCTCCACACAATGTCCACAGTGTACCCCAGACCCTGCTCCTGGGTACTCCACCCACTGCCCACACTGTACCCCAGTCCCTGCTCCCCGGGTACTCCACACAGTGCCCACAGTGTACCCCAGTCCCTGCTCCTGGGTTCTCCACCCACTGCCCACAGTGTACCCCAGTCCTTGCTCCCCGGCTACTCCACACACTGCCCACTGTGTACCCAGTCCCTGCTCCCCGGGTACTCCACACACTGCCCACAGTGTACCCCAGTCCCTGCTCCCCAGGTACTCCACACACTGCCCACAGTGTACCCCAGTCTCTGTTCCCCGGGTACTCCACACACTGCCCACAGTGCACCCCAGTCCCTGCTCCTGGGTACTCCACACACTGCCCACAGTGTACCCAGTCCCTGCTCCCCGGGTACTCCACACACTGCCCACAGTGTACCCAGTCCCTGCTCCCCGGGTACTCCACACACTCCCCACAGTGTACCCAGTCCCTGCTCCCCGGGTACTCCACACACAGCCCACAGTGAACCCCAGTCCCTGCTCCCCGGGAACTCCACACACTGCCCACTTTGTACCCAGTCCCTGCTCCCCGTGTACTCCACACACTGCCCATAGTGTACCCAGTCCCTACTCCCCGGGTGCTCCACACACTGCCCACAGTGTACCCCAGTCCCTGCTCCCGGGTACTCCACACACTGCCCACACTGTACCCCAGTCCCTGCTCCCCGGGTCCTCCGCACACTGTCCACAGTGCATCCCGTCCCTGCTCCCGGGTACTCCACACACTGCCCACAGTGTATCCCAGTCCCTGCTCCCCGGGTGCTCCACACAATGTCCACAGTGTACCCCAGTCCCTGCTCCTGGGTACTCCACACACTGCCCACAGTGTACCCCAGTCCTTGCTCCCCGGGTACTCCACACACTGCCCACAGTGTACCCAGTACCTGCTCCCCGGGTACTCCACACACTGCCCACAGTGTACCCCAGTCCCTGCTCCCCGGGTACTCCACACACTGCCCACAGTGTACCCCAGTCTCTGCTCCCCGGGTACTCCACACACTGCCCACAGTGCACCCCAGTCCCTGCTCCTGGGTACTCCACACACTGCCCACACTGTAACCCAGTCTCTGCTCCCCGGGTACTCCTCACACTCCCCACAGTGTACCCAGTCCCTGCTCCCCGGGTACTCCACACACTGCCCACAGTGTACCCCAGTCCCTGCTCCCCGGGTTCTCCACACACTGCCCACAGTGTACCCAGTCCCTGCTCCCCGTGTCCTCCACACACTGCCGACAGTGTACCCAGTCCCTACTCCCCGGGTGCTCCACACACTGCCCACACTGTACCCCAGTCCCTGCTCCCCGGGTCCTCAAGCACACTGTCCACAGTGCATCCCGTCCCTGCTCCCGCGTACTCCACACACTGCCCACAGTGTATCCCAGTCCCTGCTCCCGGGTACTCCACACACTGCCCACAGTGCACCCCGTCCCTGCTCCCCGGGTACTCCACACACTGCCCACAGTGTATCCCAGTCCCTGCTCCCCGGGTGCACCACACAATGTCCACAGTGTACCCAAGTCCCTGCTCCCCGGGTACTCCACACAGTGCCCACAGTGTACCCCAGTCCCTGCTCCTGGGCACGCCACACACTGCCCACAGTGTACCCCAGTCCTTGCTCCCCGGGTACTCCACACACTGCCCACAGTGTACCCAGTCCCTGCTCCCCGGGTACTCCACACACTGCCCACAGTGTACCCCAGTCCCTACTCCCCGGGGACTCCACACACTGCCCACAGTGTACCCCAGTCTCTGCTCCCCGGGTACTCCACACACTGCCCACAGTGCACCCCAGTCCGTGCTCCTGGGTACTCCACACACTGCCCACACTGTAACCCAGTCCCTGCTCCCCGGGTACTCCACACACTCCACACAGTGTACCCAGTCCCTGCTCCCCGGGTACTCCACACACTGCCCACAGTGTACCCCAGTCGCTGCTCCCCGGGTGCTCCACACACTGTCCACAGTGTGCCCCAGTCTCTGCTCCTGGTACTCCACACACTGCCCACAGTGTACCCCAATCCCTGCTCCTCGGGTACTCCACACACTGTCCACAGTGTACCCCAGTCCCTGCTCCCCGGGTACTCCACACACTCCCCACAGTGTACCCCAGTCCCTGCTCCCTGGATACTCCACACACTGCCCACAGTGTACCCCAGTTGCTTCTCGTCGGGTGCTCCACACAATGTCCACAGTGTACCCAGCCTCTGCTCCTGCGTACTCCACACACTGCCCACAGTGTACCCCAGTCCCTGCTCCTGCGTACTCCACACACTGTCCACAGTGTACCCAGTCTCTGCTCCTGCGTACTTCACACACTGACCACAGTGTACCCCAGTCCCTGCTCCCAGGGTACTCCACACACTGCCCACAGTCTGCCCCAGTTGCTGCTCTTCAGGTGCGCCACACACTGTCCACAGTGTACCCAGTCTCTGCTCCTGAGTACTCCACACACTGCCCACAGTGTAGCCCAGTCCCTGCTCCTGGGTACTCCACACACTGCCCACACTGTAACCCAGTCCCTGCTCCCCGGGTACCTCACACACTGTCCACAGTGTACCCCAGTCCCTGCTCCCTGGATAATCCACACACTGCCCACAGTGTACCCCAGTTGCTGCTCGCCGGGTACTCCACACACTGTCCACAGTGTACCCACTCTCTGCTCCTGCGTACTCCACACACTGCCCACAGTGTACCCAGTCTCTGCTCCTGCGTACTCCACACAGTGCCCACAGTGTACCCCAGTCCCTGCTCCCCGGGTACTCCACACACTGCCCACACTGTACCCCAGTCCCTGCTCCCCGGGTCCTCCGCACACTGTCCACAGTGCACCCCGTCCCTGCTCCCGGGTACTCCACACACTGCCCACAGTGTATCCCAGTCCCTGCTCGCCGGGTGCTCCACACAATGTCCACAGTGTACCCCATTCCCAGCTCTTGGGTACTCCACACACTGCCCACACTGTACCCCAGTCCCTGCTCCACGGGTACTCCACACAGTGCCCACAGTGTACCCCAGTCCCTCCTCCTGGGTACTCCACACACTGCCCACAGTGTACCCCAGTCCTTGCTCCCCGGGTACTCCACACACTGCCCACAGTGTACCCAGTCACTGCTCCCCGGGTACTCCACACACTGCCCACAGTGTACCCCAGTCCCTGCTCCCCGGGTACTCCACACACTGCCCACCGTGTACCCCAGTCCCTGCTCCCCGGGTACTCCACACACTGCCCACACTGTACCCCAGTCCCTGCTCCCCGGGTGCTCCACACAATGTCCACAGTGTACCCCAGTCCCTGCTCCTGGGTACTCCACACACTGCCTACACTGTACCCCAGTCCCTGCTCCCCGGGTACTCCACACAGTGCCCACAGTGTACCCCAGTCCCTGCTCCCCGGGTACTCCACACAGTGCCCACAGTGTACCCCAGTCCCTGCTCCTGGGTACTCCACACACTGCCCACAGCGTCCCCCAGTCCTTGCTCCCCGGGTACTCCACACACTGCCCACAGTGTACCCAGTCTCTGCTCCTGGGTACTCCACACACTGCCCACACTGTAACCCAGTCCCTGCTCCCCGGGTACTACACACACTCCCCACAGTGTACCCAGTCCCTGCTCCCCGGGTACTCCACACACTGCCCACAGTGTACCCCAGTCGCTGCTCCCCGGGTGCTCCACACTCTGTCCACAGTGTACCCCAGTCTCTGCTCCTGGGTGCTCCACACACTGCCCACAGTGTACCCCAGTCCCTGCTCCCCGTGTACTCCACACACTGTCCACAGTGTACCCCAGTCCCTGCTCCCCGGGTACTCCACACACTGTCCACAGTGTACCCCAGTCCCTGCTCCCTGGATACTCCACACACTGCCCACAGTGTACCCCAGTTGCTGCTCGCCGGGTGCTCCACACACTGTCCACAGTGTACCCAGTCTCTGCTCCTGCGTACTCCACACACTGCCCACAGTGTATCCCAGTCCCTGCTCCCCGGGTGCTCCACACAATGTCCACAGTGTACCCCAGACCCTGCTCCTGGGTACTCCACCCACTGCCCACACTGTACCCCAGTCCCTGCTCCCCGGGTACTCCACACAGTGCCCACAGTGTACCCCAGTCCCTGCTCCTGGGTTCTCCACCCACTGCCCACAGTGTACCCCAGTCCTTGCTCCCCGGCTACTCCACACACTGCCCACTGTGTACCCAGTCCCTGCTCCCCGGGTACTCCACACACTGCCCACAGTGTACCCCAGTCCCTGCTCCCCAGGTACTCCACACACTGCCCACAGTGTACCCCAGTCTCTGTTCCCCGGGTACTCCACACACTGCCCACAGTGCACCCCAGTCCCTGCTCCTGGGTACTCCACACACTGCCCACAGTGTACCCAGTCCCTGCTCCCCGGGTACTCCACACACTGCCCACAGTGTACCCAGTCCCTGCTCCCCGGGTACTCCACACACTCCCCACAGTGTACCCAGTCCCTGCTCCCCGGGTACTCCACACACAGCCCACAGTGAACCCCAGTCCCTGCTCCCCGGGAACTCCACACACTGCCCACTTTGTACCCAGTCCCTGCTCCCCGTGTACTCCACACACTGCCCATAGTGTACCCAGTCCCTACTCCCCGGGTGCTCCACACACTGCCCACAGTGTACCCCAGTCCCTGCTCCCGGGTACTCCACACACTGCCCACACTGTACCCCAGTCCCTGCTCCCCGGGTCCTCCGCACACTGTCCACAGTGCATCCCGTCCCTGCTCCCGGGTACTCCACACACTGCCCACAGTGTATCCCAGTCCCTGCTCCCCGGGTGCTCCACACAATGTCCACAGTGTACCCCAGTCCCTGCTCCTGGGTACTCCACACACTGCCCACAGTGTACCCCAGTCCTTGCTCCCCGGGTACTCCACACACTGCCCACAGTGTACCCAGTACCTGCTCCCCGGGTACTCCACACACTGCCCACAGTGTACCCCAGTCCCTGCTCCCCGGGTACTCCACACACTGCCCACAGTGTACCCCAGTCTCTGCTCCCCGGGTACTCCACACACTGCCCACAGTGCACCCCAGTCCCTGCTCCTGGGTACTCCACACACTGCCCACACTGTAACCCAGTCTCTGCTCCCCGGGTACTCCTCACACTCCCCACAGTGTACCCAGTCCCTGCTCCCCGGGTACTCCACACACTGCCCACAGTGTACCCCAGTCCCTGCTCCCCGGGTTCTCCACACACTGCCCACAGTGTACCCAGTCCCTGCTCCCCGTGTCCTCCACACACTGCCGACAGTGTACCCAGTCCCTACTCCCCGGGTGCTCCACACACTGCCCACACTGTACCCCAGTCCCTGCTCCCCGGGTCCTCAAGCACACTGTCCACAGTGCATCCCGTCCCTGCTCCCGCGTACTCCACACACTGCCCACAGTGTATCCCAGTCCCTGCTCCCGGGTACTCCACACACTGCCCACAGTGCACCCCGTCCCTGCTCCCCGGGTACTCCACACACTGCCCACAGTGTATCCCAGTCCCTGCTCCCCGGGTGCACCACACAATGTCCACAGTGTACCCAAGTCCCTGCTCCCCGGGTACTCCACACAGTGCCCACAGTGTACCCCAGTCCCTGCTCCTGGGCACGCCACACACTGCCCACAGTGTACCCCAGTCCTTGCTCCCCGGGTACTCCACACACTGCCCACAGTGTACCCAGTCCCTGCTCCCCGGGTACTCCACACACTGCCCACAGTGTACCCCAGTCCCTACTCCCCGGGGACTCCACACACTGCCCACAGTGTACCCCAGTCTCTGCTCCCCGGGTACTCCACACACTGCCCACAGTGCACCCCAGTCCGTGCTCCTGGGTACTCCACACACTGCCCACACTGTAACCCAGTCCCTGCTCCCCGGGTACTCCACACACTCCACACAGTGTACCCAGTCCCTGCTCCCCGGGTACTCCACACACTGCCCACAGTGTACCCCAGTCGCTGCTCCCCGGGTGCTCCACACACTGTCCACAGTGTGCCCCAGTCTCTGCTCCTGGTACTCCACACACTGCCCACAGTGTACCCCAATCCCTGCTCCTCGGGTACTCCACACACTGTCCACAGTGTACCCCAGTCCCTGCTCCCCGGGTACTCCACACACTCCCCACAGTGTACCCCAGTCCCTGCTCCCTGGATACTCCACACACTGCCCACAGTGTACCCCAGTTGCTTCTCGTCGGGTGCTCCACACAATGTCCACAGTGTACCCAGCCTCTGCTCCTGCGTACTCCACACACTGCCCACAGTGTACCCCAGTCCCTGCTCCTGCGTACTCCACACACTGTCCACAGTGTACCCAGTCTCTGCTCCTGCGTACTTCACACACTGACCACAGTGTACCCCAGTCCCTGCTCCCAGGGTACTCCACACACTGCCCACAGTCTGCCCCAGTTGCTGCTCTTCAGGTGCGCCACACACTGTCCACAGTGTACCCAGTCTCTGCTCCTGAGTACTCCACACACTGCCCACAGTGTAGCCCAGTCCCTGCTCCTGGGTACTCCACACACTGCCCACACTGTAACCCAGTCCCTGCTCCCCGGGTACCTCACACACTGTCCACAGTGTACCCCAGTCCCTGCTCCCTGGATAATCCACACACTGCCCACAGTGTACCCCAGTTGCTGCTCGCCGGGTACTCCACACACTGTCCACAGTGTACCCACTCTCTGCTCCTGCGTACTCCACACACTGCCCACAGTGTACCCAGTCTCTGCTCCTGCGTACTCCACACAGTGCCCACAGTGTACCCCAGTCCCTGCTCCCCGGGTACTCCACACACTGCCCACACTGTACCCCAGTCCCTGCTCCCCGGGTCCTCCGCACACTGTCCACAGTGCACCCCGTCCCTGCTCCCGGGTACTCCACACACTGCCCACAGTGTATCCCAGTCCCTGCTCGCCGGGTGCTCCACACAATGTCCACAGTGTACCCCATTCCCAGCTCTTGGGTACTCCACACACTGCCCACACTGTACCCCAGTCCCTGCTCCACGGGTACTCCACACAGTGCCCACAGTGTACCCCAGTCCCTCCTCCTGGGTACTCCACACACTGCCCACAGTGTACCCCAGTCCTTGCTCCCCGGGTACTCCACACACTGCCCACAGTGTACCCAGTCACTGCTCCCCGGGTACTCCACACACTGCCCACAGTGTACCCCAGTCCCTGCTCCCCGGGTACTCCACACACTGCCCACCGTGTACCCCAGTCCCTGCTCCCCGGGTACTCCACACACTGCCCACACTGTACCCCAGTCCCTGCTCCCCGGGTGCTCCACACAATGTCCACAGTGTACCCCAGTCCCTGCTCCTGGGTACTCCACACACTGCCTACACTGTACCCCAGTCCCTGCTCCCCGGGTACTCCACACAGTGCCCACAGTGTACCCCAGTCCCTGCTCCCCGGGTACTCCACACAGTGCCCACAGTGTACCCCAGTCCCTGCTCCTGGGTACTCCACACACTGCCCACAGCGTCCCCCAGTCCTTGCTCCCCGGGTACTCCACACACTGCCCACAGTGTACCCAGTCTCTGCTCCTGGGTACTCCACACACTGCCCACACTGTAACCCAGTCCCTGCTCCCCGGGTACTACACACACTCCCCACAGTGTACCCAGTCCCTGCTCCCCGGGTACTCCACACACTGCCCACAGTGTACCCCAGTCGCTGCTCCCCGGGTGCTCCACACTCTGTCCACAGTGTACCCCAGTCTCTGCTCCTGGGTGCTCCACACACTGCCCACAGTGTACCCCAGTCCCTGCTCCCCGTGTACTCCACACACTGTCCACAGTGTACCCCAGTCCCTGCTCCCCGGGTACTCCACACACTGTCCACAGTGTACCCCAGTCCCTGCTCCCTGGATACTCCACACACTGCCCACAGTGTACCCCAGTTGCTGCTCGCCGGGTGCTCCACACACTGTCCACAGTGTACCCAGTCTCTGCTCCTGCGTACTCCACACACTGCCCACAGTGTACCCCAGTCCCAGCTCCTGGATACTCCACACATTGCCCACAGTGCACCCCAGTTGCTGCTCGCCGGGTGCTCCACACACTGTCCACAGTGTACCCAGTCTCTGCTCCTGCGTACTCCACACACTGCCCACAGTGTACCCCAGTCCCTGCTCCCCGGGTACTTCACACACTGTCCACACTGTAACCCAGTCCCTGCTCCCCGGGTACTCCACACACTGGCCACAGTGTACCCCAGTCCCTGCTCGCTGGATACTCCACACACTGCCCACAGTGTACCCCAGTTGCTGCTCGCCGGGTGCTCCACACACTGTCCACAGTATACCCAGCCTCTGCTCCTGCGTACTCCACACACTGCCCACAGTGTACCCCAGTCCCTGCTCCTGGATACTCCACACACTGCCCACAATGTACCCCAGTCCCTGCTCCCCGGGTACTCCACACACTGCCGACAGTGTATCCCAGTCCCTGCTCCCCGGGTACTCCACACACTGCCCACAGTGTACCCCAGTCCCTGCTCCCCGGGTACTCCACACACTGCCCACAGTGTACCCAGTCCCTGCTCCCCGGGTACTCCACACACTGCCCACACTGTACCCCAGTCCCTGCTCCCCGGGTCCTCCACACACTGCCCACAGTGTACCCCAGTCCCTGCTCGCCGGTTACTCCACACACTGCCCACAGTGCACCCCGTCCCTGCTCCCGGGTACTCCACACACTGCCCACAGTGAACCCAGTCCCTTCTCCCCGGGTGCTCCACACACTGCCCTGACTGTACCCCTCTCCCTGCTCCCCGGGTACCCACACACTGCCCACAGTGTACCCAGTCTCTGCTCCCCGGGTACTCCACACACTGCCCACAGTGTACCCCAATCCCTGCAACCTGGGTACTCCACACACTGCCCACAGTGTACCCTGTCCCTGCTCCCCGCGTGCTCCACACACTGCTCACGGTGTACCCCAGTCACTGCTCCCGGGTACTCCACACACTGCCCATAGTGTACCCCAGTCCCTGCTCCCCGGGTCCCCCCATACTGCCCACAGTGCACACAGTCCCTGCTCCCCGGGTAGCCCGCACACTGCGCACAGTTTAACCCAGTCACTCCTCCCCGGGTACTCCTGCTCCCCGGGTTCTCCACACACTGCCCATACTGTACCCCAGTCCCTGCTCCCCGTGTAGCCCGCCCACTGTGCACAGTTTAACCCAGTCACTCCTCCCCGGGTACTCCTGCTCCCTGGGTACTCCACACACTGTTCACAGTGCACCCCAGTCCCAACTGCCCGGGTACCTTGCACACTGCTCACGCTCTACCCCAGTCCCTGCTCCCTGGGTACCCTGCCCACTGTCCACAGTGTACCCAGTCCCTGCTCCAGCGTACTCCACACAGTGTACCCAGTCCCTGCTCCCCGGGTACTCCACACACTGCCCACAGTGTACCCAGTCCCTGCTCCCCGGGGTACCCTGCCCACTGTCCACAGTGTACCCAGTCCCTGCTCCCCCATACTCCACACACTGCCCACACTGTACCCCAGTCCCTGCTCCCCGGGTAGCCCGCACACTGCCCACAGTTTAACCCAGTCCCTCCTCCCAGGGTACTCCTGCTCCCCGGGTTCTCCACACACTGCCCATACTGTACCCCAGTCCCTGCTCCCCGTGTAGCCCGCCCACTGTGCACAGTTTAACCCAGTCACTCCTCCCCGGGTACTCCTGCTCCCCGGGTTCTCCACACACTGCCCATACTGTACCCCAGTCCCTGCTCCCTGTGTAGCCCGCCCACTGTGCACAGTTTAACCCAGTCACTCCTCCCCGGGTACTCCTGCTCCCTGGGTACTCCACACACTGTTCACAGTGCACCCCAGTCCCAACTGCCCGGGTACCTTGCACACTGCTCACGCTCTACCCCAGTCCCTGCTCCCTGGGTACCCTGCCCACTGTCCACAGTGTACCCAGTCCCTGCTCCCCCATACTCCACACACTGCCCACACTGTACCCCAGTCCCTGCTCCCCGGGTACCCTGCCCACTGTCCAGGGTGTACACAGTCCCTGCTCCCGCGTACTCCGCACACTGCCCACAGTGTACCCCAGTCCCTGCTCCCCGGGTACTCCACACCATGCCCACAGTGTACCCAGTCCCTGCTCCCCGGGTGCTCCACACACTTCCCACAGTGTACCCAGTCCCTGCTCCCCGGGTGCTCCACAAACTGCCCACAGTGTACCCCAGTCCCTGCTCCCCGGGTGCTCCACAAACTGCCCACACTGTACCCCAGACCCTGCTCCCCGGGTTCTACACACAATGCTCACACTCTACCCCAGTCCCTGCTCCCCGGGTACTCCACACACTGCCAACAGTGTACCCAGTCCCTGCTCCCCGGGTGCTCCACACACTGCCCACACTGTACCCCAGTCCCTGCTCCCCGAGTCCTCCGCACACTGTCCACTGTGCACCCCGTCCCTGCTCCCGGGTACTCCACACACTGCCCACAGTGTATCCCAGTCCCTGCTCCCCGGGTGCTCCACACAATGTCCACAGTGTACCCCAGTCCCTGCTCCTGGGTACTCCACACACTGCCCACACTGTACCCCAGTCCCTGCTCCCCGGGTGCTCCACACAGTGCCCACAGTGTACTCCAGTCCCTGCTCCTGGGTACTCCACACACTGCCCACAGTGTACCCCAGTCCTTGCTCCCCGGGTACTCCACACACTGCCCACAGTGTACCCAGTCCCTGCTCCCCGGGTACTCCACACACTGCCCACAGTGTACCCCAGTCCCTGCTCCCCGGGCACTCCACACACTGCCCACAGTGTACCCCAGTCTTTGCTCCCCGGGTACTCCACACACTGCCCACAGTGCACCCCAGTCCCTGCTCCTGGGTACTCCACACACTGCCCACACTGTAACCCAGTCCCTGCTCCCCGGGTACTCCACACACTCCCCACAGTGTACCCAGTCCCTGCTCCCCGGGTACTCCACACACTGCCCACAGTGTTCCCCAGTCGCTGCTCCCCGGGTGCTCCACACACTGTCCACAGTGTACCCCAGTCTCTGCTCCTGGGTACTCCACACACTGCCCACAGTGTACCCCAGTCCCTGCTCCCCGGGTACTCCACACACTGTCCACAGTGTACCCCAGTCCCTGCTCCCTGGATACTCCACACACTGCCCACAGTGTACCCCAGTTGCTGCTCGCCGGGTGCTCCACACACTGTCCACAGTGTACCCAGTCTCTGCTCCTGCCTACTCCACACACTGCCCACAATGTACCCCAGTCCCTGCTCCTGGATACTCCACACACTGCCCACAGTGTACCCCAGTTGCTGCTCGCCGGGTGCTCCACACACTGTCCACAGTGTACCCAGTCACTGCTCCTGCGTACTCCACACACTGCCCACAGTGTACCCCAGTCCCTGCTCCTGGGTACTCCACACACTGCCCACACTGTAACCCAGTCCCTGCTCCCCGGGTACTCCACACACTGTCCACAGTGTACCCCAGTCCCTGCTCCCTGGATACTCCACACACTGCCCACAGTGTACCCCAGTCCCTGCTCCCTGGATACTCCACACACTGCCCACAGTGTACCCCAGTTGCTGCTCGCCGGGTGCTCCACACACTGTCCACAGTGTACCCAGTCTCTGCTCCTGCCTACTCCACACACTGCCCACAGTGTACCCCAGTCCCTGCTCCCTGGGTCCCCGCACACTGCCCACAGTGATCCCCATCGCTGCTCCCCAGGTGCTCCACACACTGTCCACACTGTACCCCAGTCTCTGCTCACCGGGTACTCCACACACTGCCCACAGTGTACCCCAATCCCTGCAACCTGGGTACTCCACACACTGCCCACAGTGTACCCAGTCCCTGCTCCCCGCGTGCTCCACACACTGCCCACACTGTACCCCAGTCACTGCCACCCGGGTCCCCCGCACACTGCTCACGGTGTACCCCAGTCCCTGCTCCCCGGGTACTCCACACACTGCCCATAATGTACCCCAGTCCCTGCTCCCCGGGTCCCCACACACTGCCCAAAGTGCACACAGTCCCTGCTCCCCGGGTAGCCCGCACACTGCGCACAGTTTAACCCAGTGCCTCCTCCCCGGGTACTCCTGCTCCCCGGGTTCTCCACACACTGCCCATACTGTACCCCAGTCCCTGCTCCCCGTGTAGCCCGCCCACTGTGCACAGTTTAACCCAGTCACTCCTCCCCGGGTACTCCTGCTCCCTGGGTACTCCACACACTGTTCACAGTGCACCCCAGTCCCAACTGCTCGGGTACCTTGCACACTGCTCACGCTCTACCCCAGTCCCTGCTCCCTGGGTACCCTGCCCACTGTCCACAGTGTACCCAGTCCCTGCTCCCGCGTACTCCACACAGTGTACCCAGTCCCTGCTCCCCGGGTACTCCACACACTGCCCACAGTGTACCCAGTCCCTGCTCCCCGGGGTACCCTGCCCACTGTCCACAGTGTACCCAGTCCCTGCTCCCCCATACTCCACACACTGCCCACACTGTACCCTTGTCCCTGCTCCCCGGGTACTCCACACACTGCCCACAGTGTACCCCAGTCCCTGCTCCTGGGTACTCCACACACTGCCCACAGTGTACCCAGTCTCTGCTCCTGCCTACTCCACACACTGCCCACAGTGTACCCAGTCTCTGCTCCTGCCTACTCCACACACTGCCCACACTGTACCCTTGTCCCTGCTCCTCGGGTACTCCACACACTGTCCACAGTGTACCCCAGTCCCTGCTCCCCAGGTACTCCACACACTGCCCACACTGTACCCTTGTCCCTGCTCCCCTGGTACTCCACACACTGCCCACAGTGTACCCAGTCCCTGCTCCCGCGTACTCCACACACTGCCCACAGTGTACCCAGTCCCTGCTCGCCGGGTAGCCCGCACACTGTGCACAGTGTACCCCTCTCCCTGCTCCCCGGGTGCTCCACACACTGCCCACTTTGTACTCCTCTCCCTGCTCCCCGGGTAGCCCGCACACTGCGCACAATTTACCCCAGTCCCTGCTGCCTGGGTACTCCACACACTGCCCACAGTGTACCCAGTCCCTGCTCCACGGGTGCTCCACACACTGCCCACACTGTACCCAGCCCCTGCTCCCCGCGTGCTCCACACACTGCCCATTCTGTACCCCGGTCCCTGCTCCACGGGTGCTCCACACACTGCCCATACTGTACCCCAGTCCCTGCTCCCCGGGTACTCCACACACTGCCCACAGTATAACCCATTCCCACGTCCCCCAGTTACGCCACGCACTGTTCATAGTATACGTCATTGAATGGGGATTGAATGAATAGCCTTACTCCACCAACCACCATTGAATTCTGATGATAACTATCAATAACGTAATCGTGAAAGCTGCAGCTAAAGTTACCTATCATGGAAGCATAATCTCCAGAGTTGTCTGCATTGACAGTGAGGTGGCTAATAGAATTTCGAGAGCAAGCTCAACATTTTGCCATTTCACGCAGAATATTGTGCATAAAGCTGTCGTAATATCTACCCTCCTCTATGCCTATGAGACACAATCTATCTACAGAATCATAGAATCAGAGCATTCACAGTGCAGAAGGAGGCCATTCGCCCGATTGAGTCTGCACCGGCCCTTGGAAAGAGCACCCCATTTAAGCCCACACTTCCAATCTATCCCCGTAATGCAGTAACCGCACCTAACCTTGTTGCTTTGGACACTATGGGCAATTTATCATGGCCAATCCACCCAACCTGCACATCTTTGGACTGTGGGAGGAAACCGGAGCACCCGGAGGAAACCCACGCAGACACGGGGAGAAGGTGCAGACTCCGCACAGACACTGACCCAGCAGGGAATCGAACCTGGAATCCTGGTGCTGTGAAACAACAGTGCTCACCACTGTGCTACCGTGCTGCCCTTACTCCCCTCCCTTGTATCCCCCATCTTCCTTTCCCCTTCCTCCCCTCTTTTGCCTCCCCACCATCCCTCTTCTTGGCCCCCTTCCCGACTTCCCCTCCCCCTTTCTCTCACACACTCCCCTGCTTTCCCCCTCCCCTTTCTCCTCTATCCACTTTGGAACCTGAGACCAGGGGAGGTGGCTGGAAAGTAGAGGCCGTGATATTAAACCTGATTAAGAGCTGCTGGTGATCAGGTGGTGCTGTCGCGATGACACGTTGCTGGTGGCACGACCGTAGTGAGTCGAATCTCGAATAACGATGAGTCAGAGTACAAGAGGGAGATAGAGAACCTAGTGGCGTGGTGTAATGACAACAATCTCTCCCTCAATGTCAGCAAAACTAAGGAGCGAAGTATCGTACATGCCCCTGTCTGCATCAATGGTGCCAAGTTGGAGATGGTTGACAGCTTCAAATTTCTAGGTGTGCACATCATCAACAATCTATCCTGGACCTCCCACATCGATGCTACGACCAAGAAAGCACAACATTGCCTATACTTCCTCAGGAAACCAAGGAAATTCGGCGTGTCAGCATTGCCTCTTACCAATTTTTACAGATGCACCATAGAAAGCATCCTATCTGGCTGCTTAACAGCCTGGTATGGCAACTGCTCAGCCCAAGACTGCAAGAAACTACAGTCATGAACACAGCCAGTATATCCTGCAAAACCACTTCACATCCATTGACTGTCTACACGTCCCGCTGCCTTGAGAAAGCGGGTAGCATAATCAAAGAACTCTTCCACTGGGTTATTCTCACTTCCAACCTCTTCCATCTGGTAGGAGATACAAAATTCTGAGAACACACACCAGAGGTTCAAAAACCGCTTCTTCCCCACTTCTGAGAAAGGACATATTGGCACTGGAGGGAGTGCAGAGGAGATTCAGTAGGTTGATCCCAGAGTTGAGGGGATTAGATTATGACGAGAGGTTGAGTAGACTGGGACTGTACTCATTGGAGTTTAGAAGGATGCGGGGGGATCTGATTGAAACATATAAAATTATGAAGGGAATAGATAGGATAGATGCGGGCAGGTTGTTTCCATTGGTCGGGGAAAGCAGAACTAGGGGGCATAGCCTCAAAATAAGGGGAAGTAGATTTAAGACCGAGTTTAGGAGGAACTTCTTCACCCAAAGGGTTGTGAATCTCTGGAATTCCTTGCCCAGTGAAGCAGTAGAGGCTCCTTCATTAAATGTTTTTAAGAAAAAGATAGATACCTTTCTGAAGAATAAAGGGATTCGGGGATATGGTGTACGGGCCGGAGAGTGGAGTTGAGTCCACAAAGATCAGCCATGATCTCATTGAATGGTGGAGCAGGCTCGAGGGGCCAGATGGCCTACTCCTGTTCCTAGTTCTTATGTTCTTATATTGTACCAGACTCCTGATTGACCCTCTTATGGACAAACTGATCTTTTCAAGCATCTTCTCTACTGAGTAGTACTTGACTCCGTATGTTTTACCCGATGCCCGTGCCTATATAGAACATAGAACAATACAGCGCAGTACAGGCCCTTCGGCCCACGATGTTGCACCGAAACAAAAGCCATCTAACCTACACTATACCATTATCATCCATATGTTTATCCAATAAACTTTTAAATGCCCTCAATGTTGGCGAGTTCACCACTGTAGCAGGTAGGGCATTCCACGGCCTCACTACTCTTTGCGTAAAGAACCTACCCCTGACCTCTGTCCTATATCTATTACCCCTCAGTTTAAGGCTATGTCCCCTCGTGCTAGCCATTTCCATCCGCGGGAGAAGGCTCTCACTGTCCACCCTATCTAACCCTCTGATCATTTTGTATGCCTCTATTAAGTCTCCTCTTGACCTTCTTCTCTCTAACGAAAACAACCTCAAGTCCATCAGCCTTTCCTCATAAGATTTTCCCTCCATACCAGGCAACATCCTGGTAAATCTCCTCTGCACCCGTTCCAAAGCCTCCACATCCTTCCTATAATGCGGTGACCAGAACTGTACGCAATACTCCAAATGCGGCCGTACCAGAGTTCTGTACAGCTGCAACATGACCTCCTGACTCCGGAACTCAATCCCTCTACCAATAAAGGCCAACACTCCATAGGCCTTCTTCACCACCCTATCAACCTGGGTGGCAACTTTCAGGGATCTATGTACATGGACACCTAGATCCCTCTGCTCATCCACACTTTCAAGAACTTTTCCATTAGCCAAATATTCCACATTCCTGTTTTTCCTTCCAAAGTGAATCACCTCACACTTCACTACATTAAACTCCATTTGCCACCTCTCAGCCCAGCACTGCAGCTTATCTATATCCCTCTGTAACCTGCTACTTCCTTCCACACTATCGACAACACCACCGACTTTAGTATCGTCTGCAAATTTACTCACCCACCCTTCTGCGCCTTCCTCTAGGTAATTGATAAAAATGACAAACAGCAACGGCCCCAGAACAGATCCTTGTGGTACTCCACTTGTAACTGAACTTCATTCTGAACATTTCCCATCAACCACCACCCTCTGTCTTCTTTCAGCTAGCCAATTTCTGACCCACATCTCTAAATCACCCTCAATCCCCAGCCTCCGTATTTTCTGCAATAGCCTACCGTGGGGAACCTTATCAAACGCTTTGCTGAAATCCATATACACCACATCAACTGCTCTACCCTCGTCTACCTGTTCAGTCACCTTCTCAAAGAACTCGATAAGGTTTGTGAGGCATGACCTACCCTTCACAAAGCCATGCTGACTATCCCTGATCATATTATTCCTATCTAGATGATTATAAATCTTGTCTCTTATAATCCCCTCCAAGACTTTACCCACTACAGACGTGAGGCTCACCGGTCTATAGTTGCCAGGGTTGTCTCTGCTCCCCTTTTTGAACAAAGGGACCACATTTGCTATCCTCCAGTCCTCTGGCACTATTCCTGTATCCAATGATGACATAAAAATCAAAGCCAATGGTCCAGCAATCTCTTCCCTGGCCTCCCAGAGAATCCTAGGATAAATCCCATCAGGTCCCGGGGACTTATCTATTTTCAGCCTGTCCAGAATTGCCAACACCTCTTCCCTATGTATTTATATTGTGTATTAATGTATGTCCTATGTTTTTTTCATATATGGAACAATCTATCTGGACTGTAAGCAGAACAATACTTTTCACTGTACCTCGGTACACGTGACAATAAATCGAATTAAATCAAACATGAATTGCATAGCTGAATAATTTTTTCCACAAAATGATAATTGAAAACATTTGAATATTATTTAAATAATTAATTTCCTTGCATTTTTCAATGCAGACTGCTTAGCGCATTGAGTGCACTGGATAGCTTTGAGTGTGCTGGATAGCTTTGAGTGCGCTGGGTAGTTCTGATCATGCTGGATAGCTTTGAGTGTGCTGGATAGCTTTGAGTGCGCCGGGTTGTTCAGATCCTGCTGGATAGCTTTGAGTGTGCTGGATAGCTTTGAGTGTGCTGGATAGCTTTGAGTGTGCTGGATAGCTTTGAGTGCGCTGGGTAGTTCTGATCATGCTGGATAGCTTTGAGTGCGCCGGGTTGTTCAGATCCTGCTGGATCGCTTTGAGCTGCTGTCAAATTTGAAGCCAAATTAATTCTAAATTAGAACTTTTGGTGGCAAATTGTAATTGACAACATTGAGTACACATAAAAGCAAAAATGGTGTCAAGATTTTCTGGTAAAGTAGGAGCTGCCAGTGAGGAGAGAGCTGCCAGAATTGATGGACATAAAGGAGAAAGAGAGTTCCCCGATATTTCTGAGCCAGCAGAAACTCCCAGGGCGGGATTCTCCATTTCCGAGTTGACGCCAACGCAGAATTCGTGGAATTTCACGACAGAAAAACTGGCGCCGCACCTGCACCGATTCTGCTATGGGCTAGCACCAGCGCCATGTGGAACACAGTCGATTCTGATGAGAAACGGTGCCGGATTCACCAGTTTCGCAATTCACACTCATGAGTCAGACAAGCTGCAGCCGCATATACACACTTTACTCCCCACACATTCAGCCAACAAAATGGCAGCAAGGAGAGCGGCATCCCGTTTCACCGACACCGAGCTGGAGACCTTCCTGGACGGCGTGAAGGAGAGGAGGGTACCCCTGTACCCTATCCCGGGAAGGAGGCTGCCAGCTGGTGCCGTTCATCGTGCCTGGACGCAGGTGGCAGAGTCGGTCAGTGCCAGCAGCAACACCATCCAGGCCGACCTGCACGACCTCCTCGGCGGCCAGGGTGAGTGGGCAGCACTTTGCCCCTGGACCAAAACCTATCCCACATATCCGAAACTCTTCTCTCCCCCACCCCGGAGGGCGGCCGAACCCCCACCCTACACCACTTGCTGGCACCCATACTGGCCGCCACAGCCGGGTGCCCTGTCCACTGAGGCCACCAGCAGCCCACGCCCTGGCTGCATGCATCAGACTGTCCCCCCTCCCATACCCAGGAGAAGGCCCCCCTCATCATTCTAAACTCCAATGAGTACAGAGCCAGAGTTCTCAACCGTTCCTCATACGTCAAGCTGTTCATTCCAGGGATCATTCTTGTGAACCTCCTCTGGACTATCCCCCTTGCCTCACGGAGTAGCCCAGGGGCCATCAGCAACTCCGAGGGAGGAGGAGATGATGGGGCCCATGCGGTTACTCCTGCCGGGGAGGTGCCGGATCTTTGCAGCATAGATATCATAGAATTTACAGTGCAGAAGAAGGCCATTCGGCCCATCGAGTCTGCACCGGCTCTTGGAAAGAGCACCCTACCCAAGGTCAACACCTCCACCCTATCCCCATAACCCATGAATCCCACCCAACACTAAGGGCAATTTTGGACACTAAGGGCGATTTATCATGGCCAATCCACCTAACCTGCACATCTTTGGACTGTGGGAGGAAACCGGAGCACCCGGAGGAAACCCACGCACACACGGGGAGGATGTGCAGACTCTGCACAGACAGTGACCCGGAATTGTACCTGGGACCCTGGAGCTGTGAAGCAATTGTGCTATCCACAATGCTACCGTGCAGCACCTCGGACTCCCCACCCCCTCTGTCCCCTGGTGCATCTGGTGGGCAGCGGGCAGAACGAGGCGGCACCACCCCACCCGAGACACCCGAGCAGCAGCAGGGCCCATCCAGGCGCGCTCGCACCAAAAGGCGCCCGCCAATGGGGACCCAGGTCGCCGGGTGGGAATCACTGCAAGCCACCTCCACTCCTGTACTGTCTGGGGAACCACCAACATGTAGCGTTGGGGCCCGTAAGGCCAGGAAGTTAGATGCTAATTAAGTTGGCATGGGTACAGGGCACAGTTTAGTTATAGGGGCTAGAGCACAAATCTGTGCATACTCGTTCACATTGGCCTCGGTGCACTGTCTGATGGGTGTGAGGGGTTAGCTGGTCTATGCTGGCTGGTTTTGTGGGAGGGGTGAGAAATGGGCGAACACTTTGTGTGTGGCCAGGGCTCCACATACCCCCCCCCAAAACTCTCCGCCCGCCCTCCCCCCTACCGATCCCACCACCGCCACCCCAGGGATTCGGTGGTACCGTGTGATGGAATGGTCAGCTTGCATGCAGGGATCACCCAGGTGGACGGTGGAAAGTACTACTGTGAGCAGGAGTCAAACATTGCCAAATGATGTGGAGCACTAGAGCTCATCGCAGAGCGGGTTGTCATCATCCTCCCTCCCATGGACCAGACCAACTGTTACTGCCAACCCAGGGCCCCTACCCCGTAGTGCAACAGGTATGCATCACAGTGGGAGTTGCAGGCAGGGGGTGACGGGGGTGGGGGGGTGTCCATACCCGTGGCCAGTCCACCACCTCCATAATCCCGCCCCCAGTCAGTGCACCTGGAGGTGATCAGAGCGTCCCGTGCGGGTTGGCCCTGGCGAACATGTCATGTGGCCTCCCGTGCTCGCCTGGGCTCCATGTCCTGCCTACCCTCGCCCTCCTCCGCATCCTCCTCGTCGGACGAGGCCTGGCGGTCCTCCTCCTTCAGCACATCGCCCCTCTGCCTGCAATGTTGTGGAGGGCACAGCAGGCCACTACGATATGGGAAACCGTCCCAGTGTCATACTGGAGGGCCCCTCCAGAACGGTCCAGACACCTGAACCGCATCTTCAGGAGGCTG
Source organism: Scyliorhinus torazame (assembly GCF_047496885.1). Classification (NCBI taxonomy): domain Eukaryota; kingdom Metazoa; phylum Chordata; class Chondrichthyes; order Carcharhiniformes; family Scyliorhinidae; genus Scyliorhinus; species Scyliorhinus torazame. The sequence goes on from NC_092714.1 coordinate 160,724,323, forward strand.
AAGCACTGCTCGATCACGGACCAGGTCGCTGCATGGGCATCGTTGTAGCGGGTCTCAACGTCCGTCTGTGGGCTGCGGAGAGGTGGCATCAGTCACGACAGCAGCGGATAACCCCTGTCAACCAGAGCCAATCCCCCTCCAGACAGGGAGGTGTCTCAAACATGTCAGGAATCGTCGAGTGTGCCAGGGTGACGGCATCGTGCACACTGCCTGGGTATCGGGCGCAGACATGAATGATGTGCAGCTGATGGTCACATGTCAACTGCGCATTCATCGAGTGGAACCCCTTTCGCTAGGTGTAGAGCGGCCTGTCATCTGCAGGTGCCCGTAGGGGACATGCATCCCATCGATCACTCCCTGGACCCGGGGCATCCCGGCGATGGCGGCGAACCCCGTTGCCCAGGCACCCTGCGTCCACATTGAAGTGGATGTATGGAGCAACCTGGGCATATAGAAACTCCGTGATGCCGCGGATGCACCTATGTACTGAGGACTGTGAGATTCCAACAGGCTCCCACTCGGTGCCTGGAAGGTCCCCATTGCGTAAAAGTTCAGGACAACTGTCACCTTGACCAGCGGGAGTGGGTGTCCTCCCTTATACCCCCATGGTGCCAGGTGTGCCATCAGCTGGCAGTTATGTGTCACTGTCTCTCTGCTCAGCCGGAGTCTTCGACATCCCCGGTACGGCAGGTCCTCGAATGACAGGTGGCGCCAGTACACACGAGACCTCATGCGGAGTCTCCATGGCACCTCCTCCTCGGCATGTTGGGCAGCTCGCTCTCCATTCTCTACGGCACGCTCTGCTGCTGCATGCTCCACTGCTGCAGATTCCTCCTCCTCGAGTAGCGCCAGCTCGTACAGCCCCAGAACTGCAGCAGTTAAGAGGAATGCCACCATTGCTGGTTGAATTTCAATATCCATTGTCTGGTGGGGGTGAAAGGCCGACATGTTAGCATGGTGTGTGTACCCCCATGCCCAACCAGATCCACCGGGCTACATGGTGGCCCCAGTTGGCACTGTGGGCTCTGCTCCCATATGTCCCTCCATCCCCACACTCCTGGCCCCATTGGTGGTCAGCACTATGGGGGCCTCTGGTCCTGGAGTCCGTCCCATATGCCGGGGTACTGTCGGCTGGCACTGCTCCTCGCCAGGGGTACGAACCGCAGCCTCCATGTGGCTACTGTGGGTGTTGCCCTTGGTGGGCCGCCAGTGGGTGGCAGCCAGGTGAGGGGAGGTGCGGCAGTGGGCGGGGAGCTGGGGGCACCCATCCCACCGGTGTCATCCTGCAGAACCATGGGCCAAGGTGGGTGGTCAGTGGGTGCGCAGCAAGATGGACGCGGTAATGGTGGTCCATGCCTGGGCATCACCCCAGTCCCGTGGGGGGGTCACTCGGCCTGTTCTCCCCCCCCCCCCCCCCACTCCCCCTCCACAGCCCTGGCAGGGTTCCCCCCTTCCCAGCCAGCCCGGCCAGTGTCCAGTAGCCCACAGTCTCGCCTCTCCATGTCCTACCTCCTCTCTCGCCTTCATCAGTCACCCCCCCCTGTTTTGCGATTTATAAAGCACAAGTGAACCGCGCTGTCAGAACTCAGCCCATCGGAGGAGGAGAATCGTGGAGGCCCCGGAGAATACCGGGTTGGGTCTGCTAATGCGTCGGAACCTATTCTCTGACCAATCGCGTTTCATGATTTTGGCATCGACTAATGGAGAATTTGCTTGCCCGAAAAATGTCAGAAAATATTCCATACTGTAGAAAACCATGCAGATCTGCAATTGGGCTCTCAGCCATGCTAGATCACACAGCAGATGATTCTACATGTGAGGAACAAGCTCCTTCAACAGCAAAAAAAAAACTGATGATGATGAGTAGACAGTACATTGAGATTGCTTTCTGGGACAGGAAGAAAAGCTGTGACCAATTGCACTACAAGCCTGTTCAATAAAAGCAACCATACATCAGTCAATGAATTTCAGGTCGTATTCCATTCTACCTGTACCCAGCCTGGGAAAAGATAGAGATTTCACATCACACACTTCAAAACTGTTTCGTAGCTGACAAAGCATTTCTGTTCTACTTAGGTTGCAAGGTCACAGGGCAAAGGAATATTCCTGTTCCGAAAACTCAAAGATATCATGGAGTGGCGAAAGGTAAGATTCTATTTGCAGTATTATAGAAAATATTGCATCCATGTAACACAAAGTCATGAAATTCATCTTCCTAGTGTCTTATTTTCTCGTATTTGTGAAATGTATTTCCCTATTTTCTGTCTTCTCAGTGCTAAATTCCTCTCCATTATGCCCATTTTTTCCAAGCTGTGAGAGTAATTTCATCCCCACAATGTTGACCAAGATGCATTTCGGTTGTTTGTGCATCTCGTGTAACATTTGTTATGGGCCAGGGTTTAGAGAACCCCAAAATGTATCATGGAGTTCACCTGACCCACAACTTTTAATAGATTGTGGTGTGGGGAGCACATGGCCCACTCGACAGGTGTGGTGCAAATAGAGCTTTACAGTACTTTTAAAGCAAAACAATGTTTATTCTATGAACTCAAGTTAACCTTTTTAAAACATACAGTGAACATCTCAGCAACCATCAATCCAATTACAACCCCCAAAGAATACAACACTAAGTAATCCTTACGCTGTCCTTTTAACATCCATAAGACTTTAAACAGAAGCACATCAGGTTAAAGTCACTACTGAGAGCAGTTATTAGTTTTAAATCACCAAAGGATCGATTTACAGTCTTTAGATTACAGAGAGAGAGACTCATACACCTTCTGGCTGTGACTGCAGCTATCCAGCTCTGAAAACGAAACTAAAACACACCCTGCAGCAAACAACCTAAAACAAAAGTAAAAAGCTGACAGACAACCCAGCTCCACCCACTCTCTGACATCACTGCAGTAGTAAACACCAATTTCTTAAAGGTACTCTCACTACAGATATTTATATACACACATTTATAAACACCCATTTCTTAAAGGTACTCTCACATGACACCTCCCCCCCCAAGAAAAAAAGATAAACCATCAACTTCAAGATGGTTTCATTTTTCACCTTTTCACCATTTGTAAGAAAAGCACACAGTAAATATACTTTTTCGTTTCAAAAAACAACACACACAAACAGATATAATAATATAGTCCATTTTTGTTGTTCTTCCTCCAACTGAAATCCTTCTCGATTGACAGTCTCTTTGAACAAGAAGGTCCTTGCACAATTCGTCCATTTCTCTTTAAAGTCCGATACTTTAGTTCAATCTGATCACAGAGTCCCTTGTAATTCTCCAACACATGAGCATTGGTTATCACAGCTTTCAGGCCTTCAAATGCCTGTTGAAAGTCCGCTGTCCACTGAAAGTTTTGGCGCTTCTTCAGCAGATCTATCAGTGGAGCAACCACGCTACAAATATTTTTCACAAATGTTCGATCAAATCCACTCCTGCCAAGAAATCGCATTATTTCCCTTCCTCTTGAGGGTATCAGAAACTTTTCAATAACTGTTGGTTTCGCATCCCGTGTGACCATTCAACCCTGTCCGATTGTATGGCCAAGGAAAGTGACTTGGGCTTTTCCAAATTCACTTTTGGCTAGGTTTATCACCAAACCCGCCTCCTGAAGTCGATCGAATAACTCCATCAGATGTTTTAAATGTTCTTTCCATGTCTGACTGAAAATTACCAGATCGTCGATGTATACCGCACAATTGGGTAATCCTGAAACAACTTTGTTAGTTAACCGTTGAAATGTGGCTGGTGCGTTTTTCATGCCAAACGGCATAACTTTGAATTGGTATATACCATCTGGGGTCACAAAAGCTGAAATCTCGTTCGCCGTTTCGGATAAAGGTACCTGCCAGTAACCTTAAAGTAAATCCAGCTTAGAAATAAAAGCTGATTGTCCCACTTTCTCAATGCAATCCCCCAAACGTGGGATAGGATAAGAGTCCGTTCTTGTAACTGCATTAACCTTTCTATAGTCCACACACAACCGTTGGGTACTGTCTGGTTTAGGTACCATCACTATGGGTGAGCTCCATTGGCTGCAACCCACTTCAATTATGCCATTTTTAAGCATACTCTCAATCTCTTTGTTAATCCATGCCAATTTTAAAGTGTTAAGTCTATATGGATGTTGTTTGATTGGAACAGCATTTCCCACATCTACATTTAAAAAAAAATGTTTTTATTCTCCTTTTTCACATTTTCTCCCACATTTACATCCATCAACAATAAACAATAATCAGCAAGATATGTCAGTCCCCATAATAACAACGATCCCATTTACCCACCAACCCCCAAACCTCTACATAAACAAATTACAAAAAGGAATCGGGGATTACCCGTAGTCACCCTTAATCTTACACAGCTCCCCCCAGCCCCCCCCCCCCCCCCCACGCCAGGTCTCCAGCTCCTCCCGTCCACTGCCTCTTGTAAAACTCCTCTTCCCAACCTTGGTTCCTTCCCCCCAACATTCCACCCCGGCTAGACCACTCGGACCCTGTTCTGCCAGGCTCCGATGGCCGCAGCCCCTCCCCCCAGCTCACTCCCGTTCACTGGCCGGCTTAAACCGGCCAGCGTGGTGGCCCCCGCCCGGGTCCCTTTCCCACTTGCCCGGCCCTAGGAAAGCCCAAAGATCCCCTTTTAGCACACAAACCCCGCATATCCACCTACACCCCAAAGAACTCTCATTTCGAATGAAAGTCCCGTCCCTTCCCTTCTCCAAATATATACCACATTGGCTCCTGTTTTTTTTCGGCCGTTTTCTTGCTCACCCTCGACATTTTTCTTCGTTCTTTTTTTCCTCCTGTGTCTTTACTGTGCCTCCTCCGTGCCTTCTCCCTGCTTCTGCCGCCTCCGCGGACCCTGGGACCGGGCTTAAAGCCCCGAAAATGCCGTTCCCGAACGGGAGCCCTCCATTGTGCGGCCGCCTCCCGCCCGATGAAGTGCACATCTACATCTTTTTAGTACTTCCCAATTTATCTCTACAAACTTGCCAATGTGATATCAATAACTCTTTCAGGTCAGTCCGTTTTTCCTCTGTAAGGTAACTCTACAATTTATCCCAATTTGTAAGAACATCCTCATTTTCCAATTTAATTTGAGGTATGTCAAATTCACAGTCATCTTGATTTGGTTCGTCACTTTGAGTTAGAATCATTAAAACCTCCTTTTTCTCTCCTTCCCTTTCAAATTACCTGTTATAACCTGCCTGCTGACCATTGGCTGGGGACTAATGGCAATCCCACAATCCTGTGGGAGTATGAGCTTCCCCAATGAGGGGGGCGGAGAAACCATTAGTAAACTCCATGTATAAATAAAGCTGGCCAATTTGGAAGCAGCAGGAAGGAGTGTGCAGCAAGGGAAGTTGCTGCTGCTGTTATATATATATGTTATTGTAAATAAATGTTATTACTTTGTATCATAGAACAATACAGCGCAGTCCAGGCCCTTCGGCCCACGATGTTGCACCGAAACAAAAGCCATCTAACCTACACTATGCCATTATCATCCATATGTTTATCCAATAAACTTTTAAATGCCCTCAATGTTGGCGAGTTCACTACTGTAGCAGGTAGGGCATTCCACGGCCTCACTACTCTTTGCGTAAAGAACCTACCTCTGACCTCTGTCTTATATCTATTACCCCTCAGTTTAAAGCTATGTCCCCTCGTGCCAGCCATATCCATCCGCGGGAGAAGGCTCTCACTGTCCACCCTATCCAACCCTCTGATCATTTTGTATGCCTCTATTAAGTCTCCTCTTAACCTTCTTCTCTCCAACGAAAACAACCTGAAGTCCATCAGCCTTTCCTCATAAGATTTTCCCTCCATACCAGGCAACATCCTGGTAAATCTCTTCTGCACCCGCTCCAAAGCCTCCACGTCCTTCCTATAATGCGGTGACCAGAACTGTACGCAATACTCCAAATGCGGCCGTACCAGAGTTCTGTACAGCTGCAACATGACCTCCCGACTCCGGAACTCAATCCCTCTACCAATAAAGGCCAACACTCCATAGGCCTTCTTCACAACCCTATCAACCTGGGTGGCAACTTTCAGGGATCTATGTACATGGACACCTAGATCCCTCTGCTCATCCACACTTTCAAGAACTTTACCATTAGCCAAATATTACGCATTCCTATTATTCCTTCCAAAGTGAATCACCTCACACTTCTCTACATTAAACTCCATTTGCCACCTCTCAGCCCAGCTCTGCAGCTTATCTATATCCCTCTGTAACCTGCTACATCCTTCCACACTATCGACAACACCACCGACTTTAGTATCGTCTGCAAATTTACTCACCCACCCTTCTGCGCCTTCCTCTAGGTCATTGATAAAAATGACAAACAGCAACGGCCCCAGAACAGATCCTTGTGGTACTCCACTTGTGACTGTACTCCATTCTGAACATTTCCCATCAACCACCACCCTCTGTCTTCTTTCAGCTAGCCAATTTCTGATCCACATCTCTAAATCACCCTCAATCCCCAGCCTCCGTATTTTATGCAATAGCCTACCGTGGGGAACCTTATCAAACGCTTTGCTGAAATCCATATACACCACATTAACTGCTCTACCCTCGTCTACCTGTTCAGTCACCTTCTCAAAGAACTCGATAAGGTTTGTGAGGCATGACCTACCCTTCACAAAGCCATGCTGACTATCCCTGATCATATTATTCCTATCTAGATGATTATAAATCTTGTCTCTTATAATCCCCTCCAAGACTTTACCCACTACAGACGTGAGGCTCACCGGTCTATAGTTGCCGGGGTTGTCTCTGCTCCCCTTTCTGAACAAAGGGACCACATTTGCTGTCCTCCAGTCCTCTGGCACTATTCCTGTAGCCAATGATGACATAAAAATCAAAGCCAAAGGTCCAGCAATCTCTTCCCTGGCCTCCCAGAGAATCCTAGGATAAATCCCATCAGGTCCCGGGGACTTATCTATTTTCAGCCTGTCCAGAATTGCCAACACCTCTTCCCTACGTACCTCAATGCCATCTATTCTATTAGCCTGGGGCTCAGCATTCTCCTCCACAACATTATCTTTTTCCTGAGTGAATACTGACGAAAAATATTCATTTAGTATCTCGCCTATCTCTTCAGACTCCACACACAATTTCCCATCCCTGTCCTTGACTGGTCCTACTCTTTCCCTAGTCATTCGCTTATTCCTGACATACCTATAGAAAGCTTTTGGGTTTTCCTTGATCCTTCCTGCCAAATACTTCTCATGTCCCCTCCTTGCTCGTCTTAGCTCTCTCTTTAGATCCTTCCTCGCTACCTTGTAACTATCCATCGCCCCAACCGAAACTTCACACTTCATCTTCACATAGGCCTCCTTCTTCCTCTTAACAAGAGATTCCACTTCCTTGGTAAACCACGGTTCCCTCGCTCGACGCCTTCCTCCCTGTCTGACCGGTACATACTTATCAAGAACACGCAGTAGCTGACCCTCGAACAAGCCCCACTTATCCAGTGTGCCCAACACTTGCAGCCTACTTCTCCACCTTATCCCCCCCAAGTCACGTCTAATGGCATCATAATTGCCCTTCCCCCAGCTATAACTCTTGCCCTGTGGTGTATACTTATCCCTTTCCATCATTAACGTAAACGTCACCGAATTGTGGTCACTGTCCCCAAAGTGCTCTCCTACCTCCAAATCCAACACCTGGCCTGGTTCATTACCCAAAACCAAATCCAACGTGGCCTCGCCTCTTGTTGGCCTGTCAACATATTGTTTCAGGAAACCCTCCTGCACACACTGTACAAAAAACGACTTATCTATTGTACTCGAACTATATCTTTTCCAGTCAATATTTGGAAAGTTAAAGTCTCCCATAATAACTACCCTGTTACTTTCGCTCTTATCCAGAATCATCTTCGCCATCCTTTCCTCCACATCCCTAGAACTATTAGGAGGCCTATAAAAAACTCCCAACAGGGTGACCTCTCCTTTCCTGTTTCTAACTTCAGCCCATACTACCTCGGAAGAAGAGTCCCCATCTAGCATCCTCTCCGCCACCGTAATACTGCTCTTGACTAGCAGCGCCACACCTCCCCCTCTTTTGCCTCATTCTCTGAGCTTACTAAAACACCTAAACCCCGGAACCTGCAACATCCATTCCTGTCCCTGCTCTATCCATGTCTCCGAAATGGCCACAACATCGAAGTCCCAGGTACCCCTGCAAAGACAAGTGCTTTTAAAGGACAGACTTACCTCCCAGCAGCCACTTCCGCAATGCTCCCGCTGAAACTGACTCACCAGCTGTTCTCCCGCCGAAATCGACTGGCCTGCCCCTGCAAAGACAAGTGCTTTTAAAGGTTGACTTACCTCCCAGCAGCCACTTCCGCAATGCTCCCGCTGAAACTGACTCACCAGCTGATTCTCCCGCCGAAATCGACTGGCCTGCCCCTGCAAAGACAAGTGCTTTCAAAGGACAGACTTACCTCCCAGCAACCTCTTCCGCAATGCTCCCTCTGAAACTGACTCACCAGCTGTTCTCCCGCCGAAATCGACTGGCCTGCCCCTGCAAAGACAAGTGCTTTTAAAGGTTGACTTACCTCCCAGCAGCCACTTCCGCAATGCTCCCGCTGAAACTGACTCACCAGCTGATTCTCCCGCCAAAATCGACTGGCCTGCCCCTGCAAAGACAAGTGCTTTTAAAGGACAGACTTACCTCCCAGCAACCTCTTCCGCAATGCTCCCGCTGAAACTGACTCACCAGCTGTTCTCCCGCCGAAATCGACTGGCCTGCCCCTGCAAAGACAAGGGCTTTTAAAGGTTGACTTACCTCCCAGCAGCCACTTCCGCAATGCTCCCGCTGAAACTGACTCACCAGCTGTTCTCACGCCGAAATCGACTGGCTTGCCCCTGCAAAGACAAGTGCTTTTAAAGGTTGACTTACCTCCCAGCAGCCACTTCCGCAATGCTCCCGCTGAAACTGACTCACCAGCTGATTCTCCCGCCGAAATCGACTGGCCTGCCCCTGCAAAGACAAATGCTTTTAAAGGACAGACTTACCTCCCAGCAACCTCTTCCCAATGCTCCTGCTGAAACTGACTCACCAGCTGTTCTCCCGCCGAAATCGACTGGCCTGCCCCTGCAAAGACAAGTGCTTTTAAAGGTATCCTTAAAACTCGTGCTGGATTCTTCGTGGCCCTTACAAAAGTACCTTTTAAGCATATTCACATGACACACTCGGTGAGTCTTCCTTCTATCTGGTGCTTTTACCAATAATTTCCTTTCAATCTGATAAGGTCCACAAAACCTTGCTTTTAATGGTTCACCTACCACTGGTAACAATACTAAAACTTTATCTCCACTGGCAAAACTACGGACTTTGGATTTCTTGTCCACTACCCGATTCATCATATTTTGTGCAACTTTTAAATGTTGTCGAGCCAATTCACCTGCTCTATTTAATCGTTCCCTAAAATTTGACACGTAACCCAATAATGTAATTTCCGATTTCTCACTCACCAATTTTTCCTTAATCAATTTAAGTGGTCCTCTTACCTCATGACCAAAAATTAGTTCAAAAGGACTAAATTTGGTTGACTCATTCGGTGCATCCTGTAGCCACCTGGGTTGGCCACTTCCCGACTTAAAATGGAGATCCGCTAAGGATGCAGGGAAATTCAGCCAACGCAGGAGAAACAAGCAGGTGCAAAGTTTCCTGTAATCAGAACTTGCAGGAACCCAGACAGCACTGAAACTAACAACCATCTACATATCGATGAGCGATCCCCGGGAACAACTGGAAACAGTTAAAGTAAACAAAGTAAAGCCAGACTCCTCGGCACCAGCAGGAGCCAAGACAAAGGAAGGCCAATCAGGGAACAGCTTCAGTATTGGAGAAATCGATCTAAGTGATCAGAACTCAGTCCAATCACTTGGAACCAGGTACGGGGTCCGCCCCGAATAGCGCGAAGCCCCTGGGGACTATAAAGTAGAGTCCCCAAGTTCAATTCGTCCTTCTTGGCAGGGTCTCTCAGCAGCTGGAAACAACCCTTGAACGTGACCTGCCCAGTTGTTGCACCAACCAAGTCAGTCTCCAGTCAACGCACGCTACGAGATAGGCGCTCCTAGCTACCAGTCTATACCAGCTTTGAATCCTGCAGACTCCGAATCGAACGAAAGGCCATTTGTTCCCCTGACCTGGTGGGCCAGTTCCAAAGCTAAGTATAGGCCTTTTAGTGTGAGAGATAGTCGAGTAAGTAGAGTTTTATACATGAGTAGTGATTGCCTGTGTATAATAAATTTGTTTTGATTTGAAACGTACTAACTGGTGTATTGAGTTATTGATCTTTGGATTTCGGCGGGAGCGGTGCGCAAGGGCCTTCTGGGAGGTGAGTATTTACTTTAAAATCACTTACCTTTGCAGGAGCAGCCCTTTGGATTTCGGCGGGAGCGGTGCGCAAGGGCCTCCTGGGAGGTGAGTATTTACTTTAAAATCACTTACCTGGTCCCGTTTCTGTTCTTCTTTTCTGTTTTATTTTATTTTATTTTTTTAAATATAAGGCGGGAACTGGAGGTTCGACCCGCGGACTTCTGGGAAGGACCCCCCCCCCCCAACCAATAAATTCTGGTGGAGAGGAAACCCGAGACAGTACACGTGTAGTGTCTCCCACCCACCCTCCTCCTCTAACCTAATAATAAGACCCATTGGTGTGAGGTAAGTGCCATGTTATATTATTATTATATTTTTTTAATTTATTTTTTATTTATTTATTAACCAGATCTTGGTTAGAAGTTAGAGGGATGGCAGGGAAGGGAGTGCAATGTTCCTCCTGCAGGATGTTTGAGGTGAGGGATGCCGTTAGTATTTTACTTGCAGGAAGTGCAGCCATCTCCAGCTCCTCCAAGACCGAGTTAGGGAACTGGAGCTGGAGTTGGATGAACTTTGGATCATTCGGGAGGCAGAGGCATAGATAGCAGCTTCAGGGAATTAGTTACTCCAAAGATTGGAGATAGATGTAAGAGGGACTGGGAAGAAGCAGTCAGTGCAGGGATCCCCTGCGGTCGTTCCCCTGAGTAACAAGTATACCGCTTTGGATACTTGTGGGGGGGGGGGACTTACCAGGGGTAAGCCATGGGGTACGGGCCTCTGGCACGGAGTCTGTCCCTGTTGCTCAGAAGGGAAGGGGGAGAGGAGCAGAGCATTAGTAATTGGGGACTCGATAGTCAGGGACACAGATAGGAGATTTTGTGGGAGCGAGAGAGACTCACGTTTGGTATGTTGCCTCCCAGGTGCAAGGGTACGTGATGTCTCGGATCGTGTTTTCCGGGTCCTTAAGGGGGAGGGGGAGCAGCCCCAAGTCGTGGTCCACATTGGCACTAACGACATAGGTAGGAAAGGGGACAAGGATGTCAGGCAGGCTTTCAGGGAGCTAGGATGGAAGCTCAGAACGAGAACAAACAGAGTTGTTATCTCTGGGTTGTTGCCCGTGCCACGTGATAATGAGATGAGGAATAGGGAGAGAGAGCAATTAAACACGTGGCTACAGGGATGGTGCAGGCGGGAGGGATTCAGATTTCTGGATAACTGGGGCTCTTTCTGGGGAAGGTGGGACCTCTACAGCCAGGATGGTCTACATCTGAACCTGAGGGGCACAAATATCCTGGGGGGGAGATTTGTTAGTGCTCTTGGGGGGGGGGTTTAAACTAATGCAGCAGGGGCATGGGAACCTGGATTGTAGTTTTAGGGTAAGGGAGAATGAGTGTATAGAGGTCAGGAGCACAGATTTGACTTCGCAGGAGGGGCCCAGTGTTCAGGTAGGTGGTTTGAAGTGTGTCTACTTCAATGCCAGGAGTATACGAAATAAGGTAGGGGAACTGGCAGCATGGGTTGGTACCTGGGACTTCGATGTTGTGGCCATTTCGGAGACATGGATAGAGCAGGGACAGGAATGGTTGTTGCAGGCTCCGGGGTTTAGGTGTTTTAGTAAGCTCAGAGAAGGAGGCAAAAGAGGGGGAGGTGTGGTGCTGCTAGTCAAAAACAGTATTACGGTGGCGGAGAGGATGCTAGATGGGGACTCTTCGTCCGAGGTAGTATGGACTGAGGTTAGAAACAGGAAAGGAGAGGTCACCCTGTTGGGAGTTTTCTATAGGCCTCCAAATAGTTCTAGGGATGTAGAGGAAAGGATGGCGAAGATGATTCTGGATAAGAGCGAAAGTAACAGGGTAGTTATTATGGGAGATTTTAACTTTCCAAATATTGACCGGAAAATATATAGTTCGAGTACATTAGATGGGTTGTTTTTTGTACAATGTGTGCAGGAGGGTTTCCTGACACAATATGTTGACAGGCCAACAAGAGGAGAGGCCACATTGGATTTGGTTTTGGGTAATGAACCAGGCCAGGTGTTAGATTTGGAGGTAGGTGAGCACTTTGGGGACAGTGACCACAATTCGGTGACGTTTACGTTAGTGATGGAAAGGGATAAGTATACCCCGCAGGGCAAGAGTTATAGCTGGGGGAAGGGCAATTATGATGCCATTAGACATGACTTGGTTGGAGAAATGATAGGTTGGAGAAGTAGGCTGCAAGTGTTGGGCACACTGGATATGTGGAGCTTGTTCAAGGAACAGCTACTGCGTGTTCTTGATAAGTACGTACCGGTCAGGCAGGGAGGAAGGCGTCGAGCGAGGGAACCGTGGTTTACCAAAGAAGTGGAATCTCTTGTTAAGAGGAAGAAGGGAGGCCTATGTGAAGATGAGGTGTGAAGTTTCAGTTGGGGCGCTTGATAGTTACAAGGTAGCGAGGAAGGATCTAAAGAGAGAGCTAAGACGAGCAAGGAGGGGACATGAGAAGTATTTGGCAGGTAGGATCAAGGAAAGCCCAAAAGCTTTCTATAGGTATGTCAGGAATAAAAGAATGACAAGGGTAAGAGTAGGGCCAGTCAAGGACAGGGATGGGAAGTTGTGTGTGGAGTCTGAAGAGATAGGCGAGATACTAAATGAATATTTTTCGTCAGTATTCACTCAGGAAAAAGAGAATGTGGTGGAGGAGAATGCTGAGACCCAGGCTATTAGAATAGATGGCATTGAGGTACGTAGGGAAGAGGTGTTGGCAATTCTGGACAGGCTGAAAATAGATAAGTCCCCGGGGCCTGATGGGATTTATCCTAGGATTCTCTGGGAAGCCAGGGAAGAGATTGCTGGGCCTTTGGCTTTGATTTTTATGTCATCATTGGCTACAGGAATAGTGCCAGAGGACTGGAGGATAGCAAATGTGGTGCCTTTGTTCAAGAAGGGGGGTAGAGACAACCCCGGCAACTATAGACCGGTGAGCCTCACGTCTGTTGTGGGTAAAGTCTTGGAGGGGATTATAAGAGACAAGATTTATAATCATCTAGATTGGAATAATAAGATTAGGGATAGTCAGCATGGCTTTGTGAAGGGTAGGTCATGCCTCACAAACCTTATCGAGTTCTTTGAGAAGGTGACTGAACAGGTAGACGAGGGTAGAGCAGTTGATGTGTATATGGATTTCAGTAAAGCGTTTGATAAGGTTCCCCACGGTAGGCTATTGCAGAAAATACGGAGGCTGGGGATTGAGGGTGATTTAGAGATGTGGATCAGAAATTGGCTAGCTGAAAGAAGTGTTCAAGCAGTTCTGATCAATCCTCAAACATGGGAAATGTTCAGAATGGAGTTCAGTTACAAGTGGCGTACCACAAGGATCTGTTCTGGGGCCGTTGCTGTTTGTCATTTTTATCAATGACCTAGAGGGCGCAGAAGGGTGGGTGAGTAAATTTGCAGACGACACTAAAGTCGGTGGTGTTGTCGACAGTGCGGAAGGATGTAGCAGGTTACAGAGGGACATAGATAAGCTGCAGAGCTGGGCTGAGAGGTGGCAAATGGAGTTTAATGTAGAGAAGTGATTCACTTTGGAAGGAATAACAGGAATGCGGAATATTTGGCTAATGGTAAAGTTCTTGGAAGTGTGGATGAGCAGAGGGATCTCGGTGTCCATGTACATAGATCGCTTAAAGTTGCCACCCAGGTTGATAGGGTTGTGAAGAAGGCCTATGGAGTGTTGGCCTTTATTGGTAGAGGGATTGAGTTCCGGAGTCATGAGGTCATGTTGCAGCTGTACAAGACTCTGGTACGGCCGCATTTGGAGTATTGCGTACAGTTCTTGTCACCGCATTATAGGAAGGACGTGGAAGCTTTGGAGCGGGTGCAGAGGAGATTTACCAGGATGTTGCCTGGTATGGAGGGAAAATCTTATGAGGAAAGGCTGATGGACTTGAGGTTGTTTTCGTTAGAGAGAAGAAGGTTAAGAGGAGACTTAATAGAGGCATACAAAATGATCAGGGGGTTGGATAGGGTGGACAGTGAGAGCCTTCTCCCGCGGATGGAAATGGCTAGCACGAGGGGACATAGCCTTAAACTGAGGGGTAATAGATATAGGACAGAGGTCAGAGGTGGGTTCTTTATGCAAAGAGTGGTGAGGCCGTGGAATGCCCTACCTTCAACAGTAATGAACTCGCCAACATTGAGGGCATTTAAAAGTTTATTGGATAAGCATATGGATGATAATGGCATAGTGTAGGTTCGATGGCTTTTGTTTTTTGACTTCCCATGTCGGTGCAACATTGTGGGCCGAAGGGCCTGTACTGTGCTGTATCGTTCTATGTTCTATGATCAGCACTTGAACTTGAACCTCTTGGTGGTATCATAAAGATACCTGGCGACTCTAGAGCAAAGGTTATAGAAACAGAGCAAATTAAGTAAAGACACAACGAGCAACATTTAAGAGCCAACCAAAAGTTAGCAACATTTACTGGCGACTCCGCCGGGACCCGATTTAGAAGTGGCCTAACCACTCTGGGAGAATCCAAAATTTGACTTAGAATCCAATTGGGAACAGAAAATTCCCAAGTGTTGAAGCAGTTCTGATCAATCCTCATAATTTCGAAGTGTGTTAATGCATGCGTAACTAACAGAGCTATCAGGTAAAACTGATCGAATTTGTTGCGGAAAAACTGTCGGGAGTTTGTATTCCGGAAAATACCAAACGCCGTACCCGTGTTTACAGCACCGCCTTAGTACCCCCCCGTTCCAAATTTTGAAAGAGAGCATTCAGATAGGAAAAATGGCAATGAAGGCAATGGAACGCCTCATGAACCCTCAAGAATTCGTGGTCGCAGCAACCAGCAGCAGAGTAGGACAGTGTCCCATTTGGGAAGAAGAGATCAGAAAATATCTCAAAGGGAGAGGATGGACCCTTTGTAGTGAATTCTGTGATAATGAGGAAACAGGACCCGGGAGTATAGGACATACTTGGTGGGAGAACCTGTCAAAGATCCACAAGAAGAGCTTGGGAAAAGATCGCAAGCCGATGGCAATCGTGTCCTGTCTGGCACAATTGCGAGGCACAGAGGAGGTCATTCGGACGCTCCGCAAAGAGATAGAAGAGCGACATCGAATGAGCAAGGTCGATGTTAGTGAGATCGAGAGAGAGAATATAGACTTGAGAAGGAAGTTGGCAGCAAAGGACGGAGAGGTGGATGATGCCAAGGGGGCACACCAGTCTTGTCTAGCGCATCTGAGCAGCTTCCAAACGCAATACGAAATGGCCTATCAGGACACGCAACGTGCAGTCCTGGTAAGAGTAGAGACAGAGAAACAGGTAGAGGCATTGCAAAGGCAGTGCAGCAATCTAAAAGCAGCGAAAGAGCACTCCATGCTGCCACCACGGAGCACAGACAAAGCTCGGTAGATCATGCAGAATGGCGGAAGCAGATTGCGGAACTGCAGTCTTTGCTTTCAGTGCAAAATGGGTTTCAAAGCACCTTTGGATCCCAATTAGATGAAGAAGACGGCCCTGATTGGCAAGAGCGAAACAAAACCGCGCATAGATATGTACAGGGAACATGTGCGCAAGGAAAGCCCCAAAGGAGAAAAGCACCCCAACCCCCACAGAGCAGATAGATCAGGAACCCATGAATCCAGTAACTACCCACCGCACAGTCACATCGGACGGAGACGCGGAATTCCTTTACACCACCCCCTTAACCGTGACCCAATTACGGGACGCGTGCAAAAAGATCACACTGTTCCTCCCCACCTCAGACCCCCACCACTTTTTTGCTAGAGTGAAGCAGCAGGCTACCATGTACGGCCTGGATGAGCGTGAGCAAGTGAAGCTCACAGTTTTAAGCTTAGACCCTTCTGTTGCAGCAGCCCTTCCCGACCCACGGAATGTAGGAGGAGGCACCCTTGCAGAGATGCACATGGCGATCCTAGACGCGATCGGTTATAACAGAGGTGACCCAGTAGAAGGCCTGAATAGGTGTAGTTACTCCGAAGAATAAAGATAGATGGGTGACGGTGAGAGGGGCTGGGAGGAAGCAGTCAGTACAGGGATCCCCTGTGGTCGTTACCCTTAGTAACAGGTATACCGCTTTGGATACTGTTGGGGGGGGGATAACTTACCAGGGGTAAGCCATGGGGTGCAGGTTTCTGGCACAGAGTCTGTCCCTGTTGCTCAGAAGGGAAGGGGGGAGAGGAGTAGAGCATTAGTCATTGGCGACTCCATAGTTAGGGGGACAGATAGGAGATTCTGTGGGAACGAGAGAGACTCGCGGTTGGTGTGTTGCCTCCCAGGTGCCAGGGTGCGTGATGTCTCGGATCGTGTTTTCGGGATCCTGAAGGGGGAGGGGGAGCAGCCCCAAGTCGTGGTCCACATAGGTACCAACGACATAGGTAGGAAAAGGGTTAGGGATGGAAGGCAGGAATTCAGGGAGCTAGGGTGGAAACTTAGATCTAGTACAAACAGAGTTACTATCTCTGGGTTGTTACCCGTGCCACGTGATAGCGAGACGAGGAACAGGGAAAGAGAGGAGTTGAACACGTGTCTACAGGGATGGTGCAGGAGGGAGGGTTTCAGATTTCTGGATAATTAGTGCTCATTCTGGGGTCGGTGGGACCTCTACAAACGGGATGGTCTACACCTGGACCAGAGGGGTACCAATATCCTGGGGGGGAAATTTGCTAATGCTCTTCGGGAGGGTTTAAACTAGTTCAGCAGGGGCTTGGGAACCTGAATTGTAGCTCCAGTATACAGGAGGTTGAGAGTAGTGACGTCATGAGTAAGGTTTCAAAGTTGCAGGAGTGTACCGGAAGGCAGGAAGGTGGTTTAAAGTGTGTCTTCTTCAATGCCAGGAGCATCCGGAATAAGGTGGGTGAACTTGCGGCATGGGTTGGTACCTGGGACTTCGATGTTGTGGCCATTTCGGAGACATGGATAGAGCAGGGACAGGAATGGTTGTTGCAGGTGCCGGGGTTTAGATATTGCAGTAAGCTCAGAGAAGGTGGTAAAAGAGGGGGAGGGGTGGCATTGTTAGTCAAGGACAGTATTACGGTGGCAGAAAGGATGTTTGATGAGGACTCGTCTACTGAGGTAGTATGGGCTGAGGTTAGAAACAGGAAAGGAGAGGTCACCCTGTTAGGGATTTTCTATCGGCCTCCGAAAAGTTCCAGAGATGTAGAGGAAAGGATTGAAAAGATGATTCTGGATAGGAGCGAAAGCAATAGGGTAGTTGTTATAGGGGACTTTAATTTTCCAAATATTGACTGGAAACGCTATAGTTCGAGTACTTTAGATGGGTCCGTTTTTGTCCAATGTGTGCAGCAGGGTTTCCTGGCACAGTATGTAGATAGGCCAACGAGAGGCGAGGCCGTATTGGATTTGGTACTGGGTAATGAACCAGGACAGGTGTTAGATTTGGAGGTAGGTGAGCACTTTGGTGATAGTGACCACAATTTGATTACGTTTACTTTAGTGATGGAAAGGGATAGGTATATACCGCAGTGCAAGAGTTGTATCTGGGGGAAAGGCAATTATGATGCGATGAGGCAAGACTTAGGATGCATCGGGTGGTGAGGAAAACTGCAGGGGATGGGCACAATGGAAATGTGGAGTTTATTCAAGGAACAGCTTCTGTGTGTCCTTGATAAGTATGTACCTGTCAGGTAGGGAGGAAGTGGTCGAGCAAGGGAACCGTGGTTTACTAAGGCAGTCGAAAGAGGAAGAAGGAGGCTTATGTAAAGATGAGACATGAAGGTTCAGTTAGGGCGCTTGAGAGTTACAAGTTACCTAGTTAGGACCTAAAGAGAGAGCTAAGAAGAGCCAGGAGGCGACATGAGAAGTCTTTGGCAGGTTGGATCAAGGATAACCCTAAAGCTTTCTATAGATATGTCAGGAATAAAAGAATGATAGGGTAAGATTAGGGCCAGTCAAGGACAGTAGTGGGAAGTTGTGCTTGGAGTCCGAGGAGATAGGAGAGGTGCTAAATGAATATTTTTCGTCAGTATTGACACAGGAAAAAGACAATGTTGTCGAGGAGAATACTGAGATTCAGGCTACTAGACTAGAAGGGCTTGTGGTTCATAAGGAGGAGGTGTTAACAATTCTGGAAAGTGTGAAAATAGATAAGTCCCCTGGGCCGGATGGGATTTATCCTAGGATTCTCTGGGAAGCTAGGGAGGAGAGTGCTGAGCCTTTGGCTTTGATCTTTAAGTCATCTTTGTCTCCAGGAATAGTGCCAGAAGATTGGAGGATAGCAAATGTTGTCCCCTTGTTCAAGAAGGGGAGCAGAGACAATCCCGGTAACTATAGACCAGTGAGCCTTACTTCTATTGTGGGCAAAATCTTGGAAAGATTTATAAGAGATAGGGTGTATAATCACCTGGAAAGGAATAATTTGATTAGAGATAGTCAACATGGTTTTGTGAAGGGTAGGTCGTGCCTCACAAACCTTATTGAGTTCTTTGAGAAGGTGACCAAACAGGTGGATGAGGGTAAAGCAGTTGATGTGGTATATATGGATTTCAGTAAAGCGTTTGATAAGGTTCCCCACGGTAGGCTACTGCAGAAAATACGGAAGCATGGGATTCAGGGAGATTTAGCAATTTGGATTAGAAATTGGCTAGCTGGAAGAAGACAAAGGGTGGTGGTTGATGGGAAATGTTCAGACTGGAGTCCAGTTACTAGTGGTGTGCCACAAGGATCTGTTCTGGGGCCGTTGCTGTTTGTCATTTTTATAAATGATCTGGAGGAGGGCGTAGAAGGATGGGTGAGTAAATTTGCAGATGACACTAAAGTCGGTGGCGTTGTGGACAGTGCGGAAGGATGTTACAAGTTACAGAGGGACATAGATAAGCTGCAGTGCTGGGCTGAGAGGTGGCAAATGGAGGTTAATGCAGAAAAGTGTGAGGTGATTCATTTTGGAAGGAATAACAGGAAGACAGAGTACTGGGCTAATGGTAAGATTCTTGGCAGTGTGAATCATAGAATCATAGAATCATAGAAGTTTACAGCATGGAAACAGGCCCTTCGGCCCAACCAGTCCATGCCGCCCAGTTTTTTACCATTAAGCTAGTCCCAGTTGCCCGCACTTGGCCCATAACCCTCTATACCCATCTTACCCATGTAACCATCTAAATGCTTTTTGAAAGACACAATTGTACCCGCTTCTACTACTACCTCTGGCAGCCCATTCCAGACACTCACTACCCTCTGAGTGAAGAAATTGCCCCTCTGGGCCCTTCTGAATCTCTCCCCTCTCACCTTAAACCTATGCCCTCTAGTTTTAGACTCCCCTACCTTTGGGAAAAGATGTTGACTATCTACCTTATCTATGCCCCTCATTATTTTATAGACCTCTATAAGATCACCCCTAAGCCTCCTACGCTCCAGGGAAAAAAGTCCCAGTCTATCCAGCCTCTCCTTATAACTCAACAAACCCGCGATTAGAAAACCCGAAGAACAGCAGGCAGAGGCAGATATCCAAGCAGTTGGAGCACACCAGAAGCCCGCATGGGTGAACAAAGGCATGAACGAGCAGAGAGATCTCGGTGTCCATGTCCATAGATCCCTGAAAGTTGCCACTCAGGTTGAGAGGGTTGTCAAGAAGGTGTATTGGGAGAGGGATTGAGTTTCGGAGCCATGAGATGTTGCAGCTGTACAAAACTCTGGTGCGGCTGCATTTGGAGTATTGCATGCAATTCTGGTCGCCGCATTATAGGAAGGATGTGGAAGCATTGGAAAGGGTGGAGAGGAGATTTACCAGAATGTTGCCTGGTATGGAGGGAAGATCTTATGAAGAAAGGCTGAGGGACTTGAGGCTGTTTTCGTTAGAGAGAAGAAGGTTAAGAGGTGACTTAATTGAGGCATACAAGATGATCAGAGGATTGGATAGGGTGGACAATGCGAGCCTTTTTCCTTGGATGGTGATGTCTAGCATGAGGGGACATAACTTTAAATTGAGGGGAGATAGATACAAGACAGATGTCAGAGGTAGGTTCTTTACTCAGAGAGTAGTAAGAGCGTGGAGTGCCCTGCCTGCAACAGTAGTGGATTCGCCAACACTAAGGGCATTCAAATGGTCATTGGGTAGACATATGGACAATAAGGGAATCATGTAGATGGGCTTTAGAGTGGTTTCACAGGTCGGCGCAACATCGAGGGCCGAAGGGCCTGTACTGCGCTGTAATGTTCTATGTTCCAAGTGCAGGCAGAAGAAAACAGAACACCCCACAGCGTTTGCTGGACGCCTGTGGATCCATTTTACAGCCGTTTTCGGAAACTTAGACCGCGCCCATTTGTCCCCAGACAACATGGCCAAATGGACGCGCACCCTTATCTCCCATGCCACAGAGGCAGGACAAAAAGCGTGTACTAACTCTGACCCCTCGGAAGAAACGCACAACGAAAAGTGGGTTTTTAAAAGGTTGTCCCGCTCTTGGGAGCAATCTGTCCTCAACAAACCCGCGATTAGAAAACCCGAAGAACAGCAGGCAGAGGCAGATATCCAAGCAGTTGGAGCACACCAGAAGCCCGCATGGGTGAACAAAGGCATGAACAGCCCCCCACAGAAACCACAGGAGCGTTACAACTGTGGACAATTAGGTCACTTTGCACGAAAGTGCAATGCCCCACGAAAGCCATAGAGAGCCCAGAAGGCAGGCACTCTGAATAGTAACAGGACAAAGCCCATACATAGTGTAAGCACCCGTTCAGATCAGACAGACATGAACGGAACTGACTGACGGTATTCGGGCTCCCCCGCCTGGGTATGCGACACCCTTTGGGATAGGTCCGGCCGACCAGTCGTTGCAGCAAAGATATGGGGACAGCCCATCGAATTTCTCTGGGACACAGGAGGGTCCCGCACCACAATTAATTCCTCCAGCATGTTCCAAAAAGACACGTGGCCCACTACAGCCACAATCACCGTCAGCGGCTTCACAGGCCACTCACAACAGGGACACGTCACAGCCCCTGTACCCTTTCAAATTGGCAACATTACAACAAAATACCCCATAGTTTTGGTTGATCTGCCCCACACAGCAGAACACATATTGGGCGTCGATTTCATGAACTCCCACAACCTATCATTTGACCCAGTATCAATGTGTCTGGAAAATGACAAAGTCAGCAAGAGCCCCCGCAACGCTCACAGTAGGTGAGTATGCTAATAAGATTAGCGCAGTCGGCGATTTTTGGTTTGACCCGACCACGATTAGCACAGACAAACAGGTTAGGGCAGTTCTTCAGAAGCACAGGACCACATTTGCAAGTCATAAACCATGACTGCAGCAGGATGGTTGGTTCGGTACAAATAACTGGACCTGACCCTAGACTCCAGAAGCAATATGGATTTCCCCAAGAGGCAGAGGGAGAAATCTCAAAATCATTGATAGTTTATTAGAACAAGGCCTACTTAGATCAGTAGCCTCTACTAATAATGCCTCGATTTGGCCAGTGAGAAAACCCGATGGATCATGGCGACTGACCATCGATTACCGGGAACTCAACAAAGTCACCCCCGCAGCAGCCCCCACAGTAGCCACAAGTCCCGAGACCATGCTTAAACAGGGACTCAACTCACGATATTTTATTGTTTTGGACATCAGCAACGGATTCTGGTCCATTCCATTGGCAAAAGTGTGCCAGTACAAATTTGCCTTCCCTTTTGAAGGTCAGCAGTATACGTGGACATGCCTCCCACAAGGATTCCACAACTCCCCCTCCATTTTCCACCGACAGCTAGCCAATGGTTTATCAAACTTTTCTCGCCCTGAATGTCTGGTCCAGTATGTAGACGTCCTATTACTGCAGACAGACACCAAGGCAGAGCACATTGCGCTTCTGTCCGAACTCCTGGAAACTCCTACAGCGAATTGGATGTAAAGTGAACCCCAAGAAGGCCCAACTTTTGGAAAACAAAGTGGTACATTTGGGAACAATTATCACGCATGGTAAACACGAGATCGAGCATAAAAGGATTGACTCGATTGTCAAATTGCCCCTTCCCCAGAATGTTTCCGCCCTCCGGTCGTTTTTAGGACTGGTTGGCTATTGCCGAAACCATATTGACGGTTTCGCCAGCAAGGCAGCACCCCTCTCAGCCCTCCTAAAGAAAGGAGCCTCTTGGGAATGGCTTCCGCAGCACATGAATGCTATAGATGCTTTCAAGCGCGCACTCATTGCAGCCCCCGCACTACAGGTTCAAGACCGGCTTTCCCCTTATGGTATAGAGATAGCTAGCACAGATCGTACCCTTTCGGCCGTGCTCCTCCAGGAACAACACGAACAGTTAAGACCCGTGGCTTACGCCTCCAGAGTTTTAGATCCTGTGGAGCTGGGATTTTCGGCCTGTGAAAGGCACCTGCTCGCAGTCTTCTGGGCAGTTCAATACTTTTCATATATCCCCGGACTAAACCCCATCACAATCCTCACGGAACACACCCCCACCCAACTTTTACTAGACGGACACCTTAAGGACGGTACAGTAAGCCAGATCAGAGCAGCCAGATGGACCCTTCTTTTGCAGGGACGGGACATCACTATTAAAAGGACCAAGACCCACACTTTCCTAGCCGACAACCTTCAGTACCGAGGCTCCCCCCACGAATGTGAAATCATCTCACCACACCACAACACTGGCCCCTTTATCGCGAAAACACCCCCCAAAAAGATAGGTAGTTCACCCCAGAGCCCCCAGCACACAGACACGTGCGCACCCTTGAGAATATATGTGGATGGTTCTTCCACTATATTAAACGGGAAGCGCATTACAGGATGCGGCATCTATGTTGAGGACGCGCAGGGACGCGCCCAAGACGAAATCTCGTTAATACTGCCAGGACATTTAGGCACGCAGGCGGCAGAACTAGCAGCCATTGCATACATTGTTGATCACCCAGATTCCTTCCCCAGCCCAGCAGACATATACTCGGACAGCCTCACAGAATTCCTACTCCTGTGGAAAGCAAGAGGATTTGTTTCCGTGGATGGAAAACCCCTCCCTTCAGCCCCATTGCTCCGGCACATTTTGGACAAAGCATGGGACAGGACATTCGGTATCACCGAGAAACGGCATTGGTCTCTGCCCTGCCTGAGGACCCCCCTCTGGTCAGCTACGCTCTGGTAGAGCACATACGGCATTGATCACCATCCTGCCCAGGGATTCCATCCAAATCTTACCCGCCGCGGCCCATACGCACCCCATTTTGGCTCGATTACGTTCAAAATTCTTTTGTTTGGTTTTAGCAACCCTCAGGATTGCTTCCCTATGCTATTTACATCCTCAAACATTGGGATGGTAAATCACACAGTCTGTGAGACGGCTTGCAGTACGGCAGTATTTTCTTAGATGTCTAGTCCAACTTTTCTGTTTAAAAAAAAAATGAGGGAATCACACATGGTGACCAATTATGAAGGGAGATTGGCACCAAAAGACAGACATGCTAACATACAAGATATTAAACAAGATAGTAACAGAAACTATGCTTGATTCACAGAATTCCAGAAGCTCCAGGAAGAGAGAACCGACGAAAAGGAAGAGAAGAGAACAATGAAGACATCATACGTGTTTTTCGTTATTATAATTTGTATTCGGTTACGCGCGAATGCGAACCTCCTGACCCCAACCCCCCCCCCGGCCGTCAATGATTCACTTCCCCATAGCACCCAGAGCCCAGTGACAAGTAACAACACACCATCATAGTGTGATAGGTTTATAACGTGGTACTCCCTTTCATACTTAATTGAATCCCTTCTAGCATTGGCGATATTCTGCAGCATCGTGCAGACTATCCGCATGAGGAAATGGTGGAGGAGAGCCTACCGCTCTCGCACCCCGGTATACAGGATGAGATCCCCTATTTTCGGTTTTCACCAGGCCCCCGAACCCCTTGATCTACAATAAAGGACATTCATTTGGCGTCATTTGTGAATAAAGACAACTGAGAGATTGTACAACTCTGAGCTTGACCGCCAAGCCAGAGGAAAATGTGAATGCTGCTATTATTTTTGTATTGTTAGGAAGTTAGTATGATTGGATGTTTAAGTGAGTGTAGTTTATAGAAGATAGTTAGAGGTACCGTTTTTTTAAATGTTGTAATGCATGTCCCTGTTGTGACATAGCGCCACTTAGAATTGTCACTTAAAAATTTCTTACATAGTTATGGTCAGTATAGAGGCCATGGAAGCCATCGCTGTAGCCACCTGGGTTGGCCACTTCCCGACTTAAAATGGAGATCCGCTAAGGATGCAGGGAAATTCAGCCAACGCAGGAGAAACAAGCAGGTGCAAAGTTTCCTGTGTATTAGAACTTGCAGAAACCCAGACAGCATTGAAACTAACAACCATCTACATATCGATGAGCGATCCCCGGGAACAATTGGAAACAGTTAAAGTAAACAAAGCCAAGCCAGACTCCTCGGCGCCAGCAAGAGCCAAGACAAAGGAAGGCCAACGAACACTTAGGGACCGCCCAGCGATCAGGGAACAGCTCTAGTATTGGAGAAATTGATCCAAGTGATCAGAACTCAGTCCAATCACTTGGAACCAGGTACGGGGTCCGCCCCGAATGGCGCGAAGCCCCTGGGGACTATAAAGTAGAGTCTCCAAGTTCAATTCGTCCTTCTTGACAGGGTCTCTCGGCAGCTCGAAACAACCCTTGAATGTGACCCGCCTAGTTACTGCACCAACCAAGTAAGTCTCCAGTCAACGCACGCTACGAGATAGGCGCTCCTAGCTACCAGTCTATACCAGCTTTGAATCCTGTAGATTCAGAATTGAACGCAAGGCCATTTGTTCCCCTGACCTGGTGGGCCAGTTCCAAAGCTAAGTATAGGCCTTTTAGTGTGAGAGATAGTCTAGTAAGTAGAGTTTTATACATGAGTAGTGATTGCCTGTGTATAATAAATGTGTTTTGATTTGAAACGTACTAACTGGTGTATTGAGTTATTGATCAGCACTTGAACTTGAACCTCGTGGTGGTATCATAAAGATACCTGGCGACTCTAGAGCAAAGGTTATAGAAACAGAGCAAATAAAAGTAAAGACACAACGAGCAACATTTAAGAGCCAACCAAAAGTTAGCAATAATCCCTAATTGCAAACAGTAAAATGGAATTCCTTTATCCCAATCCTCTGGATAATCGTGACAATAAGCCCTCAACATTGTCTTTAATGTCTGATGCCACCTTTTGTAATGCTCCCTGCAATTCTGGATGGTACGCAGTTGATTTAAATTGTTTTATTCCTAAGCTATCCATAACTTCTTTGAATAACCTTGAGGTTAATAATCCTTGATCCCATTGTATTTCTGTGGGTAGTCCATATCTAGTAAACAATTTAAGTAACTCCTCCACAATCCTTTTAGCTGTAATATTACCGACTGGAATGGCCTCTGGAAACCTAGTAGACACATCCATTTTCATCAAAAGAGATTGATTCCCACTTTTCGTTTTAGGAAGCGGTCCTACGCAAATAGTCTTAAACTGCATCCCTCTAGCAATGAAGGACAAAATTCCATTTGCCTTCTTAATCACCTGTTGCACCTGTAAACCAACATTTTGTGACTCATGCACTAGCACACCCAGGTCTCTCTGCAAAGCAGCAGGACCCTTGCAAAAGGTTCCTCAAATGCTGGAATGGGTATTAAGGGTGCTGGTTTTATCACTGCTTGAGGTTTCCCTATCACTTGACATGTGTGACATGATTGACAAAATTGAACTACATCTTTATGTAGTCCAGGCCAATAAAAATGTTTTTGGATTTTAGCTTGAGTTTTCCTCATTCCAAATGACCTCCCACTGGTACATCATGTGCAACTCGCAACACCTCCTTTCTATACCCTACCGGCAATACTACTTGATGAACTTCTGCCCACTTTTCATCCGCCTGCATATGCAACGGTCTCCATTTTCTCATCAAGACATTACTTTTACGGCAATAACACTCTGGCATACACTCAGATTCCTCTTCCGTGTATGCTGTCTGATACATCCGTTTTATTTCTACATCTTTCTGTTGTAACTCTGCCAATTTTCCTGAACTTAAAAATATCGGCATCATCCTCCACCTGTTCTTGTTTTTTTTCAACCATTTGATTAAAAATCATTTCTGATAATTGCACTTCAACTTCATCTTCACTCTTTGATTTCTCCTCTTGTCTTAACCTGTGACTTTGTGACACAATCCGGAAAAATCCCAGGATACTCGTCCTTTAATACTTCGGCTGTTGATTTTCCACTGGCTTATCAACCACGGTAGGCATCACTCCCACCTGCGTTCCAGCTATATCATTACCCAAGATAAACTGTATTCCTGGACAAGATAGTTTCTCTGTTACTCCTCCTACCACTTCACCACTCTTCACTGGACTTTCCAACCTTGCCTTATATAATGGAACACTACTCCTCTCCCCCTGAGTTCCACATATTACCACCTTTTCTGGCAACATTCTTTCCAAACTACATAACTTCTCATCTCTTACCATTAAAGATTGACTAGCTCCCGTATCTTTTAAAATTGTGATTTCTTTACCTGCTCCCCCTGATACACATGAGTAAACTTTACCCACACAAGTAAATTCTTTAAAGTGATCTAGCACCTTCTTATCAATCACTTCTTGATCAGGCTGTTCAATCTTTTGCCCCTCCTTCGCTTCACTTGGGCTTTCCTTTACCACTTTAACAAATCCCACTGTCTGATCCTGTTTTACAACATCAGCCTTCCCAGTGCTTTTCTTCAACCACCAACACTATGACTTTACATGGCCTAGTTTATTACAGTGAAAACATTTGAAACTTTTCATTTCTTTTCCACTCTCCTGGATTTCTTTTTTAATCTGAGGTACACTCTCCTTGTTATCTCTCATCAGATCACCTTTACCTTTACCACTTGAGTATTTTTCATGTCCCTAGTTTCCAACCCTCACAGGCTGAAACTGGTGTCGGAAACTAAGCTTTGATGTATGAACTAATTCATAATCATCTGCCATTTCTGCTGCTAACCTTGCAGTTTTAACCCTCTGCTCTTCCACATGAGTTCTCACTACATCAGGAATTTAATTTTTAAACTCCTCCAAAAGTATAATTTCTCTGAGAGATTCATACGTTTGGTCTATTTTTAAAGCCCTTATCCACCTATCAATATTACTCTGTTTGATCCTTTCAAAGTCCATGTATGTTTAACCAAATTATTTCCTTAAATTTCTAAACCTTTGTCTGTAGATTTCAGGCACTGGTTCATATGCACCTAAGATGGATATTTTTCACCTCCTCATATGTCCCAGATACCTCCTCCGGTATTGATGCAAACACTTCACTAGCCCTACCTATCAGCTTTGTTTCAATCAGTAATACCCATATGTCCTATGGCCATTTCATTTGTTTAGATACCTTCTCAAATGAAATGAAAAAGGCTTCTACCTCCTTCTCGTCAAACCATGGCAATGCTTGGACATATTTAAATAGCTCTCCATCAAGCCTTCGACTTTGACGCTCTTTCTCACTACCCTCATCACTATCATCCATAAGAACATAAAAACATAAGAACTAGGAGCAGGAGTAGGCCATCTGGCCCCTAGAGCCTGATCCACCATTCAATGAGATCATGGCTGATCTTTTGTTGTCTCAGCTCCACTTTCCGGCCCGAACACCATCACCCTTAATCCCTTTATTCTTCAAAAAACTATCTATCTTTATTTTAAAAACATTTAATGAAGGAGCCTCCACTGCTTCCCTGGGCAAGGAATTCCATAGATTCACAACCCTTTGGGTGAAGAAGTTCCTCCTAAGCTCAGTCCTAAATCTACTTCCCCTTATTTTGATGCTATGCCCCCTAGTGCTGCTTTCCCCTGCCATTGGAAACAACCTGCCCACATCTATGCTATCTATTCCATTTATAATTGTATATGTTTCTATAAGATCCCCCCGCATCCTTCTAAATTCCAACGAGTATAGTCCCAGGCTACTCAACCTCTCCTTGTAATCCAACCCCTTCAGCTCTGGAATTAACCTAGTGAATCTCCTCTGCACACCCTCCAGCGCCAGTACGTCCTTTCTCAGGTAAGGAGACCAAAACTGATAACAATACTCCAGGTGTGGCCTCACTAACACCTTATACAATTGCAGCATAACCTCCCTAGTCTTAAACTGCATCCCTCTAGCAATGAAGGACAAAATTCCATTTGCCTTCTTAATCACCTGTTGCACCTGTAAACCAACATTTTGTGACTCATGCACTAGCACACCCAGGTCTCTCTGCAAAGCAGCAGGTTTTAATATTTTATCATTTAAATAATAATCCCTTTTGCTGTCATTCCTACCAAAATGGATAACCTCACATTTGCCAACATTGTATTCCCGAGCCCATTCACTTAACCTATCCAAATCCCTCTGCAGACTTCCATTATCCTCTGCACCTTTTGCTTTACCACTCATCTTAGTGTCATTTGCAAACTTGGACACATTGCCCTTGGTCCCCAACTCCAAATCTTCT
This sequence comes from Scyliorhinus torazame, assembly GCF_047496885.1. NCBI lineage: Eukaryota > Metazoa > Chordata > Chondrichthyes > Carcharhiniformes > Scyliorhinidae > Scyliorhinus > Scyliorhinus torazame. The sequence goes on from NC_092714.1 coordinate 160,753,151, forward strand.
ATGTAAATTGTGAACAATTGTGGACCCAACCACTAGCTACTGATTGCCAACCAGAGAAACACCCATTAATCCCCACTCTTTGCTTTCTATTAATTAACCAATCCTCTATCCATGCTACTACTTTACCCTTAATGCCATGCACCTTTATCTTATGCAGCAACCTTTTGTGTGGCACCTTGTCAAAAGCTTTCTGGAAATCCAGATATACCACATCATTGGCTCCCCGTTATCTACCGCACTGGTAATGTCCTCTAAAACTTCCACTAAATTAGTTCGGCATGACCTGCCCTTTATGAACCCATGCTGCGTCTGCCCAATGGGACAATTTCCATCCAGCTGCCTCACTATTTCTTCCTTGATGATAGATTCCAGCATCTTCCCTACTACAGAAGTTAAGTTAACTGGTCTATAATTACCCGCTTTCTGCCTACCTCCTTTTTTAAACAGTGGTGTCACGTTTGCTAATTTCCAATCCGCCGGGACCACTCCAGAGTCTGGTGAATTTTGGTAAATTATCACGAGTGCATTTGCAATTTCCCTAGCCATCTCTTTTAGCACTCTGGGATGCATTCCATCAGGGCCAGGAGACTTGTTTACCTTTAGCCCCATCAGCTTGCCCATCACTACCTCCTTAGTGATAACAATCATCTCAAGGTCCTCACCTGTCATAACCTCATTTTTATCAGTCACTGGCATGTTATTTGTGTCAACCAATTTAGAACATAAGAACTAGGAGCAGGAGTAGGCCATCTGGTCCCGCGAGCCTGCTCCACCATTCAATGAGATCATGGCTGATCTTTTGTTGTCTCAGCTCCGCTTTCCGGCCCGAACACCATAACCCTTAATCTCTTTATTCTTCAAAAAACTATCTATCTTTATCTTAAAAACATTTAATGAAGGAGCCTCCACTGCTTCACTGGGCAAGGAATTCCATAGATTCACAACACTTTGGGTCAAGAAGTTCCTCCTAAACTCAGTCCTAAATCTACTTCCCCTTATTTTGAGGCTATGCCCCCTAGTTCTGCTTTCACCCGCCAGTGGAAACAACCTGCCCGCATCTATCCTATCTATTCCCTTCATAATTTTATATGTTTCTATAAGACCCCCCCTCATCCTTCTAAATTCTAACGAGTACAGTCCCAGTCTACTCAACCTCTCCTCGTAATCCAACCCCTTCAGCTCTGGGATTAACCTAGTGAATCTCCTCTGCACACCCTTCCAATGCCAGTACGTCCTTTCTCAAGTAAGGAGACCAAAACGGAACACAATACTCCAGGTGTGGCCTCACTAACACCTTATACAATTGCAGCATAAGCTCCCGAGTCTTAAACTCCATCCCTCTAGCAATGAAGGACAACATTCCATTTGCCTTCTTAATCACCTGTTGCATCTGTAAACCAACTTTTTGCGACTCATGCACTAGCACACCCAGGTCTCTCTGCACAGCAGCATGTTTTAATATTTTATCTTTTAAATAATAATCCCTTTTGCTGTTATTCCTACCAAAATGGATAACCTCACATTTGTCAACATTGTATTCCATCTACCAGACCCTAGCCCATTCACTTAGCCTATCCAAATCCCTCTGCAGACTTCCAGTATCCTCTGCACTTTTTGCTTTACCACTTATCTTAGTGTCGTCTGCAAACCTGGACACATTGCCCTTGGTCCCCAACTCCAAATCATCTATGTAAATTGTGAACAGTTGCGGGCCCAACATTGATCCCTGAGGGACACCACTAGCTACTGATTGCCAACCAGAGAAACACCCATTAATCCCCACTCTTTGCTTTCTATTAATTCACCAATCCTCTATCCATGCTACTACTTTCCCCTTAATGCCATGTATCTTTATCTTATGCAGCAACCTTTTGTGTGGCACCTTGTCAAAGGCTTTCTGGAAATCCAGATATACCACATCCATTGGCTCCCCGTTATCTACCGCACTGGTAATGTCCTCAAAAAATTCCACTAAATTAGTTAGGCACGACCTGCCCTTTATGAACCCATGCTGCGGACTTCCGGGTGCGGCGATGACCAGCTGAGTCGCACGTTTCGGCAGCTCCCGGTGAAACGGACTTTTGGGCTCTTGATTGGAGCCCCAACGGCAATTTTGACGGCTAAAAACACTGTGCGGTAAACCAGAAGGGAATCCCCCCTGGATACGGATGAAAAAAGGAGGAGAAAGTGGCCGGATTGCAGTGGATCCTTTAGAACAGCGGCAAGGAAGGCAAGCAAAAACCAAGATGGCGTCGGAAGGTGGCAGTTTAACATGGGGCCCTGAACAACAAGAGTTCTTGAAATGCTGTGTGGAAGAGCTCAAAAAGGAAATGAAGAAAGAGCTGTTGGCCCCGATACTACAGGCGATCGAAGGGCTAAAGGAGGAACAAAAGACCCAGGAGCGGGTGCTTCGGGTCGTGAAGGCAAAGGCAGCCGAGAATGAGGACGACATACAGGGCCTGGTGGTGAAGACGGAGACGCATGAGGCACATCAGAAACGATGTGTGGAAAGGTTGGAGGCACTGGAGAACAACGCAAGGAGGAACAACCTGAGGATTCTTGGTCTTCCTGAAGGTGTGGAGGGAGCGGACGTCGGGGCATATGTGAGCACGATGCTGCACTCGTTAATGGGAGCGGAGGCCCCGGCGGGTCCGTTGGAGGTGGAGGGAGCATACCGAGTGATGGCGCGAGGGCCGAGAGCAGGAGAAATTCCCAGAGCCATAGTGGTGAGATTCCTCCGTTTTAAGGATAGAGAAATGGTCCTTAGATGGGCGAAGAAAACTCGGAGCAGTAAATGGGAGAACGCGGTGATCCGCGTTTATCAAGACTGGAGTGCGGAGGTGGCGAGAAGGAGGGCGAGCTTTAATCGGGCCAAGGCGGTGCTTCATAAAAAGAAGATAAAATTTGGAATGCTGCAACCGGCAAGACTGTGGGTCACATATCGAGGGAGGCACCACTACTTTGAGACGGCGGATGAAGCGTGGACTTTTATTGTGGAAGAAAAACTGGAATGAGCGGGTTATTAAAAAGAACGTTTGAACAAAGTGGTGGGGCGAATGTGGGGGGCAAAGAGGGGGGTTAAAAAGGGGGGAAAGAGGAGTTTTATGTACTAATCCTGCGATGTGGTAACTTTTCTCTCTTCCACAGGTGGTGATGGGGGAGGAGGGAAGGTGGAGGAGATGGGGCGTTGGCCATTGGGGGCGGGGCCAAGGGAGAAGCGCGGGCTTGGTTCCCGCGCTATGATAATCATGGCGGGAATAGAGAAGCAGGAAGGAGGGGGCGTCGCACGGTGCGAGCCGAGGTCACGGGGGGAAGCCGAGGTCGGCCAGAGTTTGCTGACTTCTGGGAGCAACATGGGGGGAGTAATTACGCTAGCGGGGGATCTAGCGGGGGGGGTGGGAGGGGGGAATTACTGGGTTGCTGCTGCTGGGGAGAGGGGGGAGCTGGTATGGGAGGGGATGGGCGGGGGGGCACCGCCTGGGGGAGATACAGCTGCGTGGGAACCGGGTGAGGAGCTGGAAAAAGGTGATGGCTAATCGACAAGGGGGGGGGTAGGAAGCCCCCCAACCCGGCTGATCACGTGGAACGTGAGAGGGCTGAACGGGCCGATAAAGAGGGCACGGGTACTCGCACACCTTAAGAAACTTAAGGCAGATGTGGTTATGTTACAGGAAACGCATCTGAAACTGATAGACCAGGTTAGGCTACTCAAAGGATGGGTGGGGCAGGTGTTCCATTCGGGGCTAGATGCGAAAAACAGGGGGGTGGCTATATTAGTGGGGAAGCGGGTAATGTTCGAGGCAAAGACTATAGTGGCGGATAACGGGGGCAGATACGTGATGGTGAGTGGCAAACTACAGGAGGAGACGGTGGTTTTGGTAAACGTATATGCCCCGAACTGGGATGATGCCAATTTTATGAGGCGGATGCTAGGACGCATTCCGGACCTAGAGATGGGAAAGCTGATAATGGGGGGAGATTTTAATACGGTGTTGGAACCAGGGCTGGATAGGTCGAAGTCCAGGACTGGAAGGAGGCCGGCAGCAGCCAAGGTACTTAAAGATTTTATGGAGCAGATGGGAGGTGTAGACCCGTGGAGATTTAGCAGACATAGGAGTAAGGAGTTCTCGTTTTTCTCCTATGTGCATAAAGTCTACTCGCGAATAGACTTTTTTGTGCTGGGAAGGGCGTTGATCCCGAAGGTGAGGGGAACGGAGTATACGACTATAGCCATTTCGGATCACGCTCCACACTGGGTGGACTTGGAGATAGGGGAGGAAACAGGAGGGCGCCCACCCTGGAGAATGGACATGGGACTAATGGCAGGTGAGGGGGTGTGTCTAAGGGTGAGGGGGTGCATTGAAAAGTACTTGGAACTCAATGATAATGGGGAGGTCCAGGTGGGAGTGGTCTGGGAGGCGTTGAAGGCGGTGGTTAGAGGGGAGCTGATATCAATAAGGGCACATAAAGGGAAGCAGGAGAATAAGGAACGGGAGCGGTTGCTGCAAGAACTTTTGAGGGTGGACAGACAATATGCGGAAGCACCGGAGGAGGGATTGTACAGGGAAAGGCAAAGGCTACATGTAGAATTTGACTTGCTGACTACGGGCACTGCAGAGGCACAATGGAGGAAGGCACAGGGTGTACAGTGCGAATATGGGGAGCAGGTTGCTGGCACACCAATTGAGGAAAAGGGGAGCAGCGAGGGAAATAGGGGGAGTGAGGGATGAGGAAGGAGAGATGGAGCGGGGAGCGGAGAGAGTGAATGGAGTGTTCAAGACATTTTATAAAAAATTATATGAAGCTCAACCCCCCGGATGGGAGGGAGAGAATGATGGGCTTCTTGGATCGGCTGGAATTTCCCAAGGTGGAAGAGCAGGAAAGGGTGGGACTCTGAGCACAGATCGAGGTAGAAGAAGTGGTGAAAGGAATTAGGAGCATGCAGGCGGGAAAGGCCCCGGGACCAGATGGATTCCCAGTCAAATTCTATCAAAAATATGTGGACTTGCTCGCCCCGGTATTGACGAGGACCTTTAATGAGGCAAAGGAAAGGGGACAACTGCCCCCGACTATGTCTGAAGCAACGATATCGCTTCTCTTAAAGAAGGAAAAGGACCCGCTACAATGCAGGTCCTATAGACCTATTTCCCTCCTAAATGTAGATGCCAAGATCCTGGCCAAGGTAATGGCAATGAGAATAGAGGAATGTGTCCCGGGGTGGTCCACGAGGACCAAACTGGGTTTGTGAAGGGGAGACAGCTGAACACGAATATACGGAGGCTGTTAGGGGTAATGATGATGGCCCCACCAGAGGGGGAAACGGAGATAGTAGTGGCGATGGATGCCGAGAAAGCATTTGATAGAGTGGAGTGGGATTATTTGTGGGAGGTGTTGAGGAGATTTGGTTTTGGAGAGGGGTATGTTAGATGGGTGCAGCTGTTGTATAGGGCCCCGATGGCGAGCGTGGTCACGAATGGACGGGGATCTGCATATTTTCGGCTCCATAGAGGGACAAGGCAGGGATGCCCTCTGTCCCCATTATTGTTTGCACTGGCGATTGAGCCCCTGGCGATAGCGTTGAGGGGTTCCAAGAAGTGGAGGGGAGTACTTAGAGGAGGAGAAGAACACCGGGTATCTTTGTATGCGGACAATTTGCTACTATACGTGGCAGACCCGGCGGAGGGGATGCCAGAAATAATGCGGATACTTGGGGAGTTTGGGGATTTTTCAGGGTATAAATTGAACATGGGGAAAAGTGAGTTGTTTGTGGTGCATCCAGGGGAGCAGAGTAGAGAAATAGAGGACCTACCGTTGAGGAAGGTAACAGGGGACTTTCGTTACCTGGGGATCCAGATAGCCAAGAATTGGGGCACATTGCATAGGTTAAATTTTACGCGGTTGGTGGAACAAATGGAGGAGGATTTTAAGAGATGGGATATGGTATCCCTGTCACTGGCAGGGAGGGTGCAGGCGGTTAAGATGGTGGTCTTCCCGAGATTCCTCTTTGTGTTTCAGTGCCTCCCGGTGGTGATCACGAAGGCTTTTTTTTAAAAGGATTGAAAAGAGCATCATGGGTTTTGTGTGGGCCGGGAAGACCCCGAGAGTGAGGAAGGGATTCTTACAGTGTAGCAGGAATGGGGGGGGGGCTGGCACTACCGAGCCTAAGTGAGTATTATTGGGCCGCTAATATTTCAATGGTGAGTAAGTGGATGGGAGAGGAGGAGGGAGCGGCGTGGAAGAGATTAGAGAGGGCGGCCTGTAGGGGGACTAGCCTACAGGCTATGGTGACAGCCCCATTGCCGTTCTCACCGAGGAACTACACCACAAGCCCGGTGGTGGTTTCTACACTGAAAATTTGGGGACAGTGGAGACGGCATAGGGGAAAGACTGGAGCCTTGGGGGGTCCCCGATAAGAAACAACCACAGGTTTGCCCCGGGGGGAATGGATGGGGGATATGGAATGTGGCAAAGAGCAGGAATAACGCAATTGAAAGATCGGTTTGTGGATGGGAAGTTCGCGAGTCTGGGAGCGCTGACCGAGAAATATGGGTTGCCCCAAGGGAATGCATTCAGGTATATGCAACTGAGGGCTTTTGCGAGGCAACAGGTGAGGGAATTCCCGCAGCTCCCGACACAAGAGGTGCAGGACAGAGTGATCTCAAAGACATAGGTGGGGGATGGTAAGGTGTCAGATATATATAGGGAAATGAGGGACGAAGGGGAGACTATGGTAGATGAACTAAAAGGGAAATGGGAAGAAGAGCTGGGGGAGGAGATTGAGGAGGGGCTGTGGGCAGATGCCCTAAGCAGGGTAAACTCGTCATCCTCATGTGCCAGGCTAAGCCTGATTCAGTTTAAGGTATTACACAGGGCGCATATGACTGGAGCACGGCTCAGTAAATGTTTTGGGGTGGAGGATAGGTGTGCGAGGTGCTCGAGAAGCCCAGCGAATCATACCCATATGTTTTGGTCATGCCCGGCACTACAGGGGTTTTGGATGGGGGTGACAAAGGTGCTTTCAAAAGTAGTGGGGGTCCGGGTCGAACCAAGCTGGGGGTTGGCTATATTTGGGGTTGCACAAGAGCCGGGAGTGCAGGAGGCGAGAGAGGCCGATGTTTTGGCCTTTACGTCCCTAGTAGCCCGGCGCAGGATATTGTTAATGTGGAAAGAAGCCAAGCCCCCGGGGGTGGAGACCTGGATAAATGACATGGCAGGGTTTATAAAGCTAGAGCGGATTAAGTTCGTTCTAAGGGGGTCGGCTCAAGGGTTCACCAGGCGGTGGCAACCGTTCGTCGAATACCTCACAGAAAGATAGATGGAATGGAAAAAAGAAGGCAGCAGCAGCAGCCCAGGGTCGGGGGGGGGGGGGGGGGGGGGGGTGGGAGGAGGAACCAGCAGGACTCTCAGGGTTGTTAATATATACTGTATAATATGTATAGGTCGTTGCGACAGATAATTATATATTGGACTGTTAAATTATATTTTTGGAGAGTGTTACTTGTGATAAGGCAGTTGCCAATTAGGGTTAGTTTTCATTTTTGTTATTTATTATTTATTCATTTTTTGTTTATAAAATAGGTCATTGTTATTTGTGTTGTTATAATATTGTGTAAAGGATGCACAATGTACTGTGTTGGTTGACCAAAAATTGTCAATAAAATATTTATTTTAAAAAAATGAACCCATGCTGCATCTGCCCAATGGGACTATTTCCATCCAGATGCCTCGCTATTTCTTCCTTAATGATAGATTCCAGCATCTTCCCTACTACCGAAGTTAAGCTCACTGGCCTATAATTACCCACTTTCTGCCTACCTCCTTTTTTAAACAGTGATATCACGTTTGCTAATTTCCAATCCGCCGGGACCACCCCAGAGCCTTGTGAATTTTGGTAAATTATCACGAGTGCATTTGCAATTTCCCTAGCCATCTCTTTTAGCACTCTGGGATGCATTCCATCAGGGCCAGGAGACTTGTCTACCTTTAGCCCCATTAGCTTGCCCTTCACTACCTCCTTAGTGATAACAATTCTCTCAAGATCCTCACCTGTCATAGTCTCATCTCCATCAGTCACTGGCATGTTATTTGTGTCTTCCACTGTGAAGACCGACCCAAAAAACCTGTTCAGTTCCTCAGCCATTTCCTCATCTCCCATTAATAAATCTCCCTTCTCATCTTCTAAAGGACCAATATTTACCTTAGCCACTCTTTTTTTTTGTTTTATATATTTGTAGAAACTTTTACTATCTGTTTTTATATCTGAGCAAATTTACTCTCATCATCTATCTTCCTCTTCTTTATAGCTTTTTTAGTAGCTTTCTGTTGCCCCCTAAAGATTTCCCAGTCCTCTAGTCTCCCACTATCTTTGCCACTTTGTGTGCTTTTTCCTTCAATTTGATACTCTCCCTTATTTCCTTAGACATCCACGGTCGATTTTCCCTCTTTCTACCGTCCTTCCTTTTTGTTGGTATAACCCTTTGCTGAGCACTGTGAAAAATCGCTTTGAAGGGTCTCCACTGTTCCTCAACTGTTTCACCATAAAGTCTTTGCTCCCAATCTACCTTAGCTAGTTCTTCTCTCATACCAATGTAATCTCCTTTGTTTAAGCACAAAACACGAGTGTTTTATTTTACCTTCTCACCCTCCATCTATATTTTAAATTCCACCATATTGTGATCGCTCCTTCCGAGAGAATCCCTAACTATGAGATCATTAATCAATCCTGTCTCATTACACAGGACCAGATGCAGGACCGCTTGTTCCGTCATAGGTTCCATTACATACTGTTCTAGGAAACTATCGCGGATACATTCTATAAACTCCTCCTCAAGGCTGCCTTGCCCGATCTGGTTAAACCAATCAACATGTAGATTAAAATCCCCCATGATAACTGCTGTACCATTTCTACATGCATCCGTTATTTCTTTGTTTATTGCCTGCCCCACCATAATGTTACTATTTGGTGACCTATAGACTACTCCTATCAGCGTCTTTTTCGCCTTACTATTCCTGATTTCCACCCAAATGGATTCAACCTTATCCTCCATAGCACCGATGTCATCCCTTACTATTGCTCGGATGTCATCCTGAAATAACAGAGCTACACCACCTCCCTTACCATTCACTCTGTCCTTCCGTATAGTTTGATATGCTTGGATATTTAACTCCCAGTCGTGACGATCCTTTAACCATGTTTCAGTCATGGCCACTAAATCATAGTCATTCACGTTGATTTGCGCCATCAACTCAGTTACCTTATTCCGAATACTATGAGCATTCAGGTAAAGTACACTTTTGTTGGCTTTTATACCTCTGTTTTGAATCTTAACACCTCGATCAGTAACCTCTCCTAAATTATTTTTCCTCTTAACTTTTCTCCTAATTTTCCTTGTCATTGAACCCATATCTTCATGTAACAACCTGCCGTGTCGCTTTCCATTTATGATTTTACTTTCCGTTTTATTCCTTTTAGTATTACTGGGCCTATTCACTGAGCTCCCCTCAGTCACTGTACCTTGTACTGTCGCCCTTTTTGATTTTTGACGATGGCTTCTCTGCCTTACACTTTCCTCCTTTTGTTTCTGTCCTTGTTTTACTACCTTCCGACTTCCTGCGTCGTTTCCCATTGTACGTTTCCCTTCACATCTGCCAATTTTAACTGACTGTCATGTTTCATGGCCATTTTCTGAAGTTCAAACTCTCTCTCTCTATCTTTTTCCCTGATCTGTATCTCCCTTTATCTTTCTTTTTGTTCTGCCAGGGCAATTCTTTATTTTCTCCTTCTCTCTCCTTTTCTTTTTCCTCTGTCTCTCTTTCTTTTTCCTCTCTATCTTTTTCTCTTTCTTTTTCCGCTCTCTCTTTCTTTTTCCTCTCTTTCGTATTCAAGCTGCTTTAATTCTTTCTCGTGTTCCATTTGTTTAATTTGTAACTGAATTTTTGCCATTTCAAATGAATCAAACTGTATCTCAGGCAACTTTAAATGCCACCGCCATAATTACCTCGTCTTTTCGCATTTTGTCAGGTAATGTTAGCTGCAATGTTTTTGCTAAATCTAACAGTCTGCTTTTAGTCTCTGTCCGTAAGGTACTGCGTGTGACCGTCTCCACCCCCAAAAACTTCACAGCCTCTGAAAGAGCCATTGTCCACAACACACTCCCCACTTAAACTGGAATACCACACCTGAAAAGCAACCACAGTATGCTCACCCCTCACTGTCCTTAAGTTCACTAAGCCAATCCAATAGATAGATTTTTATCCCGGATGAGTCCCCAATTTGTTATGGGCCAGGGTTTAGAGAACCCCAAAGTGTATCATGGAGTTCACCTGACCTACAACTTTTAATAGATTGTGGTATGGGGAGTACACGGCCCACTCTACAGGTGTGGTACAGCAGAAATGGAAAAGTATTGTTTAAAGCAAAACAATGTTTATTCTATAAACTCAAGTTAACCTTTTTAAAACATACAGTAAACATCTTAGCAAACATCAATTCAAATACACATGACACACTGATTTGACACCAATGTTGTAATTTACAGCACATACTGCATGAAATATCCTGTCTTAGTACATGCAGCTTAATATGTATTTGATAGCAGGAAAGACACTCCAGGCAGTGTTATTTTAAAGAGTCATCAAGATGCTATCATGGTTTTCATTATTGCCACTGGTATTTGCTTTGACAAAGAGTCATTGGACTCGAAACGTTAGCTCTTTTCTCTCCCTACAGATGCTGCCAGACCTGCTGAGATTTTCCAGCATTTTGAAGGTAGAGCAGTTGATGTCGTATGCTTGGATTTTAGTAAGGCGTTTGATAAGGTGCCCCATGGTCAACTCATGCAGAAAGTAAGGAGGCATGCACAGAGGGAAATTTGGCCGATTGGATCAGTAACTGGCTATCACATAGAAGATGATAGATGGTAAATTTTCATCCTGGAGCTCAGTCACCAGCGGTGTACCACAGGGATCAGTGCTGGGTCTTCTGTTATTTGTGATTTTTATCAGTGACTTGGATGATGGAGTTGAAGGTTGGGTTAGTAAATTTAATGATGACACCAAGATTGGTGGAGTTGTGGATGAGGTGGAGGGCTGTTGTAGGCTGCAAAAAGACATTGATAGGATGCAGAACTGGGCAGAAAAGTGGCAGATGGAGTTTAACCGTGATAAGTGTGAGGTGATTCATTTTGGTAGGACAAATTTGAATGCGGATTATAGGGTTAACGGCAGGGTTCTGAAGAATGTGGAGGAACAGAGAGATCTCAGAGTTCATGTCCATAGATCTCTGAAAGTTGCCACACAAGTAGATAGAGCCGTGAAGAAAGCCTTATAGTGTGTTAACGTTTATTAACAGGGGGATTGAGTTTAAGAGCCATGAGGTTATGCTGCAACTGTACAAGAGCTTGGTTAGATCACATTTGGAGTATTGTGTGCAGTTCTGGTCTCCTCATTATAGGAAGGATGTGGAAGCATTGGAAAGGGTCCAAAGGAGATTTACCAGGATGCTGCCTGGATTGGAGGGTAGGTCTTAAGAGGAAAGGTTGAGGGAGCTAGGGCTTTTCTCATTGGAGCAGAGGAGGATGAGTGGTGACTTAATTGAGGTGTATAAGGTGATGAGAGGGATAGATAGAGTGGACGTTCAGCGACTTTTTCCTCGGGTGGATGTAGCTGTTACAAGGGGGCATAGCTATAAGGTTCATGGTAGAAGATATAGGAGGGATGTCAGAGGTAGGTTCTTTACTCAGAGAATGGTTGGGGCGTGGAACGCACTCCCAGCTATGGTAGTGGAGTCGCGCACTTTAGGAACTTTCAAGCGGTTGTTGGATAGGCATATGGAGTGCTCTAGAATGATTGGGAGTAGGTTGATTTGATCTTAGTTTCAGACTAGTTCAGCACAACATCGCGGGCCGAAGGGCCTGTACTGTGATGTACAGTTCTATGTTCTATGTTGTTTTTCGTGGTACATGCTATTGTTGTTTCCAGAGTTGTTTCAGGTTACTGAAGTCCATATCGAGTGGTGTGGCAGGTACTGACTTCAAAGATTCAGCACAAAGCGCTTGTTTCCCAAATGGGTGTTTTGGACTACAGAATGGTGGAGTGAATGGGCAGAGGTGACACCGAGCAGGACAAATGGCTGGAATGCAGAGAATGAGGCAGAAGGAATCTCTGTCAGAGGGCACATTCACTCAACCTGTTCAGGGAGCACTGAACCTCAGTGAGGAACAGTGTGCTAGATGACAGGTGGATTATTTTATGAATCGCCGAGTAGGTATTATGTAACACAAGTGTCTATTTTAGTACTGCTTACCAATCAGATTTGTCTTGCCTAGTTTGAATCTGAACAAGAACTTAGCAGTTAACAGTTCTACTGTTCTTGGTGCATTCTCAATGGCAGAGTTCACTTTCCAACCAATAAACACTCTCTTAAATTAAATTATATAACCTTTATTGTCACAAATAGGCTTACATTAACACTGCAATGAAGTTACTGTGAAAGTCCCCTAGTCGCCATATTCCGGCGCCTGTTCAGGTACACAGAGGGAGAATTCAGAATTCTCAGCTGGTTCGGGAATTGAACCTGCACTGCTGGCCTTGTTCTGCATCACAAACCAGCTGTCTAGCTGTCATCCTAACTGGATGAGCCTTCTCATCCAGTATAAATTATTGTTTCCTTTACTATTTGTATTCTTGTGAGTTGTGCAAGATGAAAAGCTTCGACAACATGTCTTTTTCAGCAATGGGGCGTCACAGTGGCACAATGGTTAGCACTGCTGTCTCACAGTGCCGGGGCCCGGGTTCAATCCTGACCTCGGGTGGCTGTGTGGAGTTTGCACTTTCTCCCCGTGTCTGCGTGGGTTTCCTCCGGGTGCTCTGGTTTCCTCTCACAGTCCAAAGTTGTGCAGGTTAGATGGATTGCCGTGCTAATTTGCCGCTTCGTGTCCAAAAGATTACGGGTTTAGGGTGGCGACTTGGGAATAGGACGCGAGCTCTTTTGGAGGGACGGTGCAGACTCGCTGCGCATAATGGCCTCCTTTTGCACTGTAGGGATTCTATGATTCTATAAATACACATGCTCTGCAATGCCAAACTTGTCTATATTTTATCAAATGAGCCTCTCGACCAAACAACTGTCTGTATTTTAACAAATGAGTCTCTCTATTTTCTAGGATGGGAATCGTGCAGATGACACAAAGGATGAAGTTGCTGTGGAAAGTTATGTTGTACAACGCTATATTGAGAACCCCTACCTGATCGGAGGTATTGTATCTTACCCTTCTAACAGAAACAAATGCTTGCACTTATATAGCACCTTTAGCATTTGTTATATTACTTGTTGGTAATATGTCGTTACTCTTTGCTTTATATATCCAGAATGGTCTGATTGTGTGATTCCAAGGAAACCACCAATCTTCAACTCAAAGCAAAATAGATTTAATGAAGAACAAATTGATTAATGTTAAGTTTGTCCACTCTTACAAAACTATAACTAGTGATTAAGTAATTCAGAATAAAGTATGAACCATATTTAACTACATGTGTTAACTATTCTATTATCTATCTCTAACACTCTGCTGTCCAGTCACTGGTTCGAAGAGACTCAAGGTCCTTTGAGTTCACATATTTATACATGAATCTAGTGCTGCCATCTAGTGGTTGTCTTATAGTGTATGAGCGTGGTGCTGTTTGTCTTATGATTCTGACAGGAGCAGACCAACCTCAAAAGAACAAAGAAATGTACAGCACAGGAACAGGCCCTTCGGCCCTCCAAGCCCGTGCCGACCATGCTGCCTGACTAAACTACAATCTTCTACACTTCCTGGGTCCGTATCCCTCTATTCCCATCCTATTCATGTATTTGTCAAGATGCCCCTTAAATGGCTCTATCGTCCCTGCTTCCACCACCTCCTCCGGTAGCGAGTTCCAGGCACCCACTACCCTCTGCGTAAAAAACTTGCCTCGTACATCTACTCTAAACCTTGCCCCTCTCACCTTAAACCTATGCCCCCTAGTAATTGACCCCTCTACCCCGGGGAAAAGCCTCTGACTATCCACTCTGTCTATGCCCCTCATAATTTTGTAGACCTCTATCAGGTCGCCCCTCAACCTCCTTCGTTCCAGTGAGAACAAACCGAGTTTATTCAACCGCTCCTCATAGCTAATGCCCTCCATACCAGGCAACATTCTGGTAAATCTCTTCTGCACCCTCTCTAAAGCCTCCACATCCTTCTGGTAGTGTGGCGACCACAATGGAACACTATACTCCAAGTGTGGCCTAACTAAGGTTCTATACAGCTGCAACATGACTTGCCAATTCTTATACTCAATGCCCCGGCCAATGAAGGCAAGCATGCCGTATGCCTTCTTGACTACCTTCTCCACCTGTGTTGCCCCTTTCAGTGACCTGTGGACCTGTACTCTTAGATCTCTTTGACTTTCAATACTCTTGAGAGTTCTACCATTCACTGTATATTCTCTACCTGCATTAGACCTTCCAAAATGCATGACCTCACATTTGTCCGGATTAAACTCCATCTGCCATCTCTCCGCCCAAGTCTCCAAACAATCTAAATCCTGCTGTATCCTCTGACAGTCCTCATCGCTATCCGCAATTCCACCAACCATTGTGTAGTCTGCAAACTTACTAATCAGACCAGTTACATTTTCCTCCCAAATCATTTATATATACTACAAACAGCAAAGGTCCCAGCACTGATCCCTGTGGAACACCACTGGTCACAGCCCTCCAATTAGAAAAGCATCCTTCCATTGCTACTCTCTGCCTTCTATGACCTAGCCAGTTCTGTATCCACCTTGCCAGCTCACCCCTGATCCCGTGTGACTTCACCTTTTGTACTAGTCTACCATGAGGGACCTTGTCAAAGGCCTTACTGAAGTCCATATAGACAACATCCACTGCCCTACCTGCATCAATCATCTTAGTGACCTCCTCGAAAAACTCTATCAAGTTAGTGAGACATGACCTCCCCTTCACAAAACCATGCTGCCTCTCACTAATACGTCCATTTGCTTCCAAATGGGAGTAGATCCTGTCTTGAAGAATTCTCTCCAGTAATTTCCCTACCACTGAAGTAAGGCTCACCGGCCTGTAGTTCCCTGGATTATCCTTGCTACCCTTCTTAAACAGAGGAGCAACATTGGTTATTCTCCAGTCCTCCGGGACATCACCTGAAGACAGTGAGGATCCAAAGATTTCTGTCAAGGCCTCAGCAATTTCCTCTCCAGCTCTCAGTATTCTGGGGTAGATCCCATCAGGCCCTGGGGACTTAGCTACCTTAATATTTTTTGAGACACCCAACACCTCGTCTTTTTGGATCTCATTGTGACGCAGGCTATCTACACACCCTTCACCAGACTCAACATCTACCAATTTCTTCTCTTTGGTGAATACTGATGCAAAGTATTCATTTAGTACCTCGCCCATTTCCTCTGGCTCCACACATAGATTCCCTTGCCTATCCTTCAGTGGGCCAACCCTTTCCCTGGCTACCCTCTTGCTTTTTATGTACGTGTAAAAAGCCTTGGGACTTTCCTTAACCTTATTTGCCAATGACTTTTCGTGACCCCTTCTAGCCCTCCTGACTCCTTGCTTAAGTTCCTTCCTACTTTCCTTATATTCCACACAGGCTTTGTCTGTTCCCAGCCTTTAATCCCTGACAAATGCCTCCTTTTTCTTTTTGACGAGGCCTACAATATCTCTCGTTATCCAAGGTTCCTGAAAATTGCCGTATTTATCCTTCTTCCTCACAGGAACATGCCGGTCCTGAATTCCTTTCAACTGACACTTGAAAGCCTCCCACATGTCAGATGTTGATTTGCCCTCAAACATCCGCCCCCAATCTATGTTCTTCAGTTCCCGCCTAATATTGTTATAATTAGCCTTCCCCCAATTAAGCACATTCATCCTAGGACCACTCTTATCCTTGTCCACCAGCACTTTAAAACTTACTGAATTGTGGTCACTGTTCACGAAATGCTCCCCTACTGAAACATCTACCACCTGGCCGGGCTCATTCCCCAATACCAGGTCCAGTACCGCCCCTTCCCTAATTGGACTGTCCACATATTGTTTTAAGAAGCCCTCCTGGATGCTCCTTACAAACTCCGCCCCGTCTAAGCCCCTGGCACTAAGTGAGTCCCAGTCAATATTGGGGAAGTTGAAGTCTCCCATCACCACAACCCTGTTGTTTTTACTCTTTTCCAAAATCTGTCTACCTATCTGCTCCTCTATCTCCTGCTGGCTGTTGGGAGGCCTGTAGTAAACCCCCAACATTGTGACTGCACCCTTTTTATTCCTGATCTCTACCCATATAGCCTCACTGCCCTCTGAGGTGTCCTCCCGCAGTACAGCTGTGATATTCTCCCTAACCAGTAGCGCAACTCCGCCACCCCTTTTACATCCCCCTCTATCCCGCCTGAAACATCCAAATCCTGGAACGTTTAGCTGCCAATCCTGCCCTTCCCTCAACCAGGTCTCTGTAATGGCAACAACATCATAGTTCCAAGTACTAATCCAAGCTCTAAGTTCATCTGCCTTACCTGTAATACTTCTTGCATTAAAACATATGCACTTCAGGCCACCAGACCCGCTGTGTTCAGCAACTTCTCCCTGTCTGCTCTGCCTCAGAGCCCCACTGTCCCTATCCCCTAGTTCTCCCTCAATGCTCTATTCTGACCTTCTGACCTATTGCTCCCGTGCCCACCCCCCTGCCATATTAGTTCAAACCCTCCCGTGTGACACTAGCAAACCTCGCAGCCAGGATATTTATGCCTCTCCAGTTTAGATGCAACCCGTCCTTCTTATATAGGTCACACCTGCCCCGGAAGAGCTCCCAGTGGTCCAGATAACGGAAACCCTCCCTCCTACACCAGCTGTTTAGCCACATGTTTAGCTGCTCTATCTTCCTATTTCTAGCCTCACTGGCACGTGGCACAGGGAGTAATCCCGAGATTACAACCCTAGAGGTCCTGTCTTTTAACTTTCTGCCTAGCTCCCTGTACTCCTGCTGCAGGACCTCATGCCCCTTCCTGCCTATGTCGTTAGTACCAATATGTACAACGACCTCTGCCTGTTTGCCCTCCCCCTTCAGGATGCCCTCTCCCCGTTCGGAGACATCCTGGACCCTGGCACCAGGGAGGCAACATACCATCCTGGAGTCTCTTTCACGTCCACAGAAGCGCCTATCTGTGCCCCTGACTATAGAGTCCCCTATTACTATTGCTCTTCTGCGCTTTGACTCTCCCTTCTGAACATCAGAGCCAGCCATGGTGCCACTGCTCTGGCTGCTGCTGTTTTCCCCTGATAGGCTATCCCCCCCGACAGTATCCAAAGGGGTATACCTGTTCGAGAGGGGGGCAACCACAGGGGATTCCTGCACTGATTGCCTGCCCTTTCTGGTGGTCACCCATTTCTCTGCCTGCACCTTGGATGTGACCACATTTATATAACTGCGATCTATGACGCTTTCCGCCACCTGCATGCTCCTAAGTGCATCCAATTGCTGCTCCAACCGAACCATGCCGTCTGCGAGGAGCTCCAGTTGGGTGCACTTTCTGCAGATGAAGCCATCCGGGACTCTGGAAGCCTCCCGGACCTGCCACATCTCACAGTCAGAGCACTGCACCCCTCTAACTGACATTGCGTCAATTAATTAAAATTAAAAGTTTTTTAAAAATGTTATATATTTCTTTAATTTTTTTAAAAGTTACTGTTAGCTATCTGTTTCCTAGCACTAGATTTCTAATATAAATGCGAAAGCTAAATATAGTACTCTCCGATCTCTGGCTCCATCTGGTATTTTAATTCTAACGAGGTCTTCTGGAGTTAATGTTTCCAGTTGAATTGCATGCATGTCATAGAATGTCTGTTGACGAGTACGTTGCTGTTCCATTTTCTTTAACTCTGGGAGATGATCTGGATTTTGCAGTTGAATGGATGGTAATGTCGTTCTGAGATCCCGATTCATCAATATTTGTGCCGGTGAAAGTCCAGTTGCCAGTGGAGTAGCTCTGAGCATAGGATAAAAGGACAAGATGGATGTCTGTCCAAAATCCACAGCTTTACTGATGAGTTGCTTTATGTTGTGTACACTCTTCTCTACCTTACCGTTGGACTGAGGGTAGTGATACTAGATGTCACATGTGTGAAATTGTACTGTCTTGAGAACTCGGCCCATTTGTTGCTGTCAAAATATGGTCTTTTGTCTGACAGTGGTGGGTATCCCATGTCTTGCAACAGTTTCTTTGCTGGCTTTTATGACCGATTTGTATGGTGGATCCGGTAGCTTCATGACCTCTGGATAGTTGCAGTAGTAATCAATAATTAATACATAGACATCCGGTCGCGGCCATGGAGAGAGTGGCCGCTTATTTGGCAGCTCCCGCTCATGGTGGTCTTTTTGTGGTCTTTACACTGGTTTGTCGCAGGAATTTTGTAGGAAAAAGATACAGAAGTGAGAGCAGAAGACCCCTAGTTTATGGAGCTGCGGTCCAGAAGTGGAAAAGCAGGAAAAAGCGAACCAGTTGGTTGAGGCAAGTGTGGTGCGGACAACATACGCAGAGATGGCGGACAGGCAGGGTCTGGCCCTGTGGCTCAGTGGTGGATGGATCAGTTTGTGAGCTTCCTGAATGAGAAATTCACCCAATTGTGGAAGGAGAGTGCGGAGGACCTGGCCCGGGCGGTGGACTCGATCAAAGCGGTGGTTGACCGCATGGAGACGAGACTGGCAGCTGAGGGAAAGGCGATCCAGAGGTTGGAGGAGCAGGCGGGGGATCATGAGGAACAGTCCACCTCGATGGCAGCAGAGATTGGGCCGATGCGTGACCAACAGAAGAGACTGCTGGAGAGAGTGGAGGACCTGGAGAACCGTTCTCGTAGGCAGAATATCTGAATCGGGGGTCTGCAGGAGGGAATCGAAGGACTGGATGCTGGTACGTACGTTGGGAAGATGCTGGAGGAGCTGCTCGGGGAAGGTGCGTTTCACCAGCCGTTGGAGGTGGATCGGGTCCAAAGGGCACTGAAGCACAAGGCCCAGGGGGGTGAGCATCCGAGGGCGATGGTGGTGCGATTGCATTGATTCCTGGACAAGGAACGCATCATGAGGTGGGCCAGGCAGACGAGGCAATGCACTTGGGAAGACGTCGAGATTCAGGTGTACCAAGACCTGGGAGCAGAGCTCGCAAAGAGGAGGGTGAGTTTTAATGGGGTCAAGTCGGCCCTGTACAAGAAGGGTGTAAAGTTCGGAATACTGTACCCGGCTCCCCTATGGGGGCCGGGAACTGTACTTTGGCTCGGCGGAGGAGGCAGCGGACTTTATGAAGGAGAATGGACTGGCAAGAGAAGGAGGACCTTGAACTTTGATTGAGGAGAACTGAACTATGTTGTGAAAAACTTTGGGTTTATGTTGTTTGGATTTCTTTTGGGGTTTTTTCCGTTCTTCGGTTCTGTTTGGGGTTAGGTCTGTTTGCCGTGCTTTGGTAAGGGAAGAGGGATGGGTCACTGTGTTCGGATCTTGGGAGGGATTGTTTGCTTGTTTTTACTTCTTGCCTTTGTTTTGACTGCGCTAAAAGCGGGGGGTAGGATATTAGGCACCATGGGCAGGGGCTGCCAGGCTAGCTGGGCGGGCTAGTTCACAGAAGCAAGGTGGGGAGTGAGCTGAAGATTGATGTGGGGGGCGATTGGGTGGGGGTGGGGGGATTACACTGCTGACGGGGAGGGGACTTTCAACGTTGAGGAGGAGGAGGGTTGATGACTGTAGTTGCCCGAGGGCTGGCCAGGGGAGTTGCGGGACATGGGCCGCAGACTGGCTGAGGAGAAGTTATGGTTGATCGGCAGGGGAGGCGGCGGAGTGCCCCCCCTCCTTCGACGAGGCTGGTCACGTGGAACATCCGGGGACTGAATGGGCCAGTCAAAAGGGCCCATGTGTTCGCGCGCTTGAGACAACTTTAGGCGGACATGGCCATGTTGCAGGAGATGCATCTGTAGGTGGGGGACCAAATTAGGTTAAGGAAGGGATGGGTTGGACAGGTGTTCCATTTGAGGTTAGACTTTAAAACGAGGGGGGTGGCGATCTTGGTTAATAAGCGGGAATATAGAAGCGGACCCATCGGGTAGATATGTTAAGGTCAGTGGCAAGTTGAAGGGAATGGCCGTAGTATTGGTAAATATACATGCCCCGAACTGGGATGATGTTGAGTTTGTTAGATGGTGTTGCTACCTTTATTTACAAACCACAAGCAGTGAGTATGTTTCTTGTATTGACCAAATGACCACACAACCAGTATGTTAGTTCAAAAGACAGTTTATTATTAAACACACGACTTATCTCTATGTGCAATGATACACGCGGCTACGCATATTGCACCTATCAACTAAGATGACCTTTACTGAACTTCTGGATGACCGGTTCTGTGCCTTTATCTGAGTCCCCACGTGTGTCGGCTGGAAATCGTCAGGTTCGTCTCGGCTGTGGCTCGTCTCTCAGGTAGCGATCGTGGTCTTGAGCTTGGCTGGTCGTTATGCTGCAATTAGAGTGGGCACAGGACGGTCCCAAAAGGGATCGATCCCTAGTGCGCAGTGCCTCTTATCCTTCTTCTCTTTCGTGCCCTTTTGGTTGGGGTTAACTCAGGATCCAATGGATCAATAGGGTCTCGATCACTCTGATCAATACTGGCCAATTCAGGGCCGGTACCTTGATGTCTGGGCGGGTCCTAGTCGTTATTGTTCCAAGTGCGTAGGCCTTTCCAAATAAGGGGAGGTGGCGCCGGGGAGTCTGCTACTGTTGCTATTCCTTGATTTGAGTCTATTGTCCTGGGGAAATCGGTGATTGACCTTTAACAAGTGCAAGTTTCAGTTCGGTCTGGCTTTCCTTTGCTCAATACACAGAGGCTGTGTACTGTCTCTGTCCCGACTTGACCACAATTCCCTTTATCCTTCGCAGGCGGCCATTTTAGATGGCCACACATCCATCCTCTTGATCCTGAACGCGAAGAGTGGTGGATCACAGACTCAAGCCCATGTCCACCTTGTTTGGCCAGTCACCTGTCAGTCAGTTCATGTCCTACTCTACTCTGTCCTAGAAATTAATTGCACAGTTTTACCTAATTCATTATTATTAAATACAGTTTTTCAAAATTAAATCCATTGCTAATTATTAATTCATTTTAAATTACATTCATACAAACAGTTCATTTCTAACTAATTCTCTAAGCTAACCTACTCTCATGCTGATCGTGTATATCTGGGGGTGGGAGACTTTTGCCTTCCATTTACGGAGTTGGAATGTGAGGATGACAATATATATTACTGCAATCAGGAGGAGGGTCTCGCATTCCCCTGCACTTGGTGGTGGGTACCACATATGTCCAGTAGGGTCTAAGTTTGTGTTGTTTTGGGCCCGGAGTTCAGTAAGTCCAGCGATGATCATTGCGAGGAATAGGGGTCCATGATTAATTCTGTAGGTTGTCTGTCTTCCGTGTATTTCCGTATATTCCTAGGGAATCAAGCATAGTATTGTGTTATTATCTTTCATTAACATCTGTATTTATTGGTCTTTCTCTCTTAATTCCAATCTACCCTTTATGATTGTCACCATGTGTGACTCCCCCATTTTTTTTTCCCCAATAGATTTTGGAGAAAACCAGAAATTAAAGTGCAGAATTTTATTGTTCAAGTATCTCACAGCTTGTGTTGTCGATGTTTGGAGTGGGCGGACAGTTTGTTTGACCAGTCTCCATCTTAATCACAACCACGGGAGGTTGAAGCTTTGCTTAACTAGCTGAATTTTAGGGCGGCCAATTTTATAAAATTTCGTCCCAGGGGCACAGAGGGATTCCGTGTATAGCAGCAGTAATCAGCAACCGTTGTGTCTAACATGGAAATAGCAGGTGGGAGTGACCGAAGGAGTCTAGAAAAAGGTGGAAGATAAAAAGGGTTTAGAGTGTGGAGTGTTGTGGAACACATTCTTGATCCCACAACCAAGCAGAGGGGATAGAGTCAGGTTGGAAGTGAAGATTAAGACTTGCCCAAGGCAATGAAGCATGCAGAAAACCATTCCAGTGAATTTGAGGGCGACATGGGGTGCGTATGGGCCGCTACGGGTAACAAATGTGTGGGATCCCTGGGTAGGGCGGGGGAAATGCCGTTTCTCCACTACCCAAGCTTTACTTGACCAGTTTTTGGGAGTCCTCGGGTAGGGTGGGGATCAGTGCCGTGTCTCCCCACCTGGGTGACCGTGACGAACAGGAAGAGTTTGTATTCATGTGAGATCTTTCTCCATGGGGATAGTGAGGCTGTGCCCACAGATTGTGTCTTTAACTGCCATTGGTCAGTATACTGTGTCTTTAACTGTATAAAAAAATTCTTGTGCGATGTGGTATCGGGCTGAGATGAATTAAAACCATGTGTTAAAAAGAGAGGTGAGGAGGAAGAAGAAGAAGAAGAAGAATGCAGGCAGGCTCCATCAGAAACTGGACACCTCAATGCTTAGTAGGCGCCGGCTGGTTATCATCTGGATGCCTCAGATATTTGCGTACACCAATTGTTACGTTAAATCATTGTCTGAATCATCTTTACTTCCTGGCTGGCAGACTCTCATCTGCAGGTTCATACCGTTACTCTGGGCGTTTGCCGCGTGGGCCTGTGAATTGTCTGATCCGTCATGTCGTACCAATCGGCGAGAAGGTTCACGGTGCCAGAGTGGAGGATTGGGGTTGTGGCGTGTCGGTGGGTAGTCATGATCTGGGGTCCTAGGAGTGGAAGCAATGCTGCGTGGTGTTGCTAACTTTTGGTTGGCTCTTAATTCGTAATTTGCTCTGTTTGTTTAACCTTTGCTCTAGAGTCGCCAGGTATCTTTATGATACCGCCACGAGGTTCAAGTTCAAGTACTGATCAACAACTCAACACACCAATTAGTAAGATTCAAATCAAAACACATTTATTATACACAGTAAATCACTACTCATACATAAACTCTACTTTCTAGGCTATTTCTATCACTAACAGGCCTATACTTAGCTTCGGACTGGCCCACCAGGTCAGGGGAACAAATGGCCTTTCGTTCAGGTCCTGAGTCTACGGGATTCAAAAGCTGGTATGGACTGGTAGCTAGGAGCGCCTATCTCGTAGCGAGCGTTGACTTGAGACTTACTTGGTTGGCGGCAGCGAGGCAGGTCACTGTCAAGGATTGGTTCAAGTTGCTGAGTGACCCTGCCAAAGAAGAACGATTTGAACTTGGGGGCTTTACTTTATAGTCCCCAGGGGCTTCCCGCCCTTCGGGGCGGACCCCGTACCTGGTTCCAAGTGATTGGACTACTTTCCGATCACTTGGATCGATTTCTCCAATGCTGGAGCAGTTCCCTGATCGCTGGGAAGTCCCTAAGTGTCCGTTGGCCTCCCTTTGTCTTGGCTCCTACTGGCGCCGAGGAGTCTGGCTTGGCTTTATTCACCTTAACTGTTGCCATTGTGCCTTGGAATCGCTCATTACTATGCAGATGGCTGCTGCATTACTATGCAGATGGCTGCTGGTTTCAGTGCTGTCTGGTTGTTTTGCAGGTTTCAATACACAGGATTTCTGCACTTGCTACTTTTTGCCTGTGTTGGCTGAATTTCCCTTCAGTCTTTGCGGTGCTCCTTTTTAAGTCAGGAAGTGGCCAACCCAGGTGGCTACAGTGGGGAGGGCGGATAATTCGGTGGGGGGTGCCAATTGGGTGTGGGGCCTAATTGAACCAAGTTGTTACTCTGGGGAGAGGCAAGCCAATCATGTGTCTCAAGTAGGTCCGGCTGATCAGTGACCTGTAGGGGGTCTAGAACGGTGGGGTAGAACTGCTGTCTTCAGAGAGATCGAGCAAGTCGTCAGGGTTACTAGTTAAATCCAGCAGGTCATCATCCGAGTCTAGTTTAAGTGCAAAGCCTGCATGTATGGGCGGGGTTAATGGTAGGGTGGTGTCATGAGGGTTGTGTGGTTGGATCGGGGGGCCGGGCGTAATCTTCAGTGGGAGTGGCGTCGTCATTTCCCATTGCCAAGGTGACGGGGTGGGCGTGGTTATGTTGGGCTCCGTAGGCTTTGAGTTGGTTGATGTGGAACCAACCAGTCTTACCGTTAGGGTACGCTATTTTGTATGTGAAGGGGTTACTTTGTCAGAAATGGAGTAGGGGCCTGCAAATTTAGGGGATAGGAAGGAGCTGGGGTTGTACTGCGAGATCATAACTTGCTGGCCGACTGTGTATTCTATGGGGTGGAAGCTTTTGTCAAAGCTGGCTTCACTCTGCCTTTTTCTAGCGTCTAGTCGGACAGCAGCAGCCAGTTGTGCCGCTTTAATGTTTTCTGTGACCTATTGCACTGCTTTTTCGTGGGGGAGAGTGGTTACTGCGGGGTTGGCCAAGTCGAGTCCTAGTAAATATTCAATGCCTTTCATGGGTCTCCCTGTCATGAGCGTGTGGGGCGTGAAACCTGTGGAACTAGAAACCGTGTTTCTAATGAACATGAGAGCGAAGGGAAGTACTGCGTCCCAAGTGTTGTTGTTCTGTTGCACCGTTTTCCTAATGTCATTTTTAAAGTGTGGTTCATGCACTCTATTATACCGCTGGACTGGGGGTGGTATGCTATGTGGAATTTCTGTTTAGGCAAAATATTGTCATTACGTTCTGCATTGCCCTGCCAGTGAATTGGGAACCTTGATCTGACTCAATGCTGCATGGAAGACTCCAGCGTGTAAATATCTGATGGGTCAAGATTTTAGCGGTGGCCTTTGCTGCATTGGAACGAGTGGGAAATGCTTCGACTCGCCTAGTGAATGTATCGGTAATGACCAGAACATATTTGAAACCATTTCTGCAGGGGGGGAAGGGGACCAATGTAATCGATTTGAAGATTTGTCCAGGGGTCCTCTACAGGTCAGGTGTGTCTTAAGTAGAACATAGAACATACAGTGCAGAAGGAGGCCATTCGGCCCATCGAGTTTGCACCGACCCACTTAACCCACCCTATCCCCGTAACCCAATAACCCCTCCTAACCTTTTTGGTCACTAAGGGCAATTTTTCATGGCCAATTCACCTAACCTGCACGTCTTTGGACTGTGGGAGGAAACCGGAGCACCCGGAGGAAACCCACACAGACACGGGGAGAACGTGCAGAATCCGCACAGACAGTGACCCAGCGGGGAACCGAACCTGGGGCCCTGGCGCTGTGAAGCCACAGTGCTAGCCACTTGTGCTACCATGCTGCCCCAATTGTCTCTTCTTTGCATAATGATCAGAATTATTTAGAGCACAAATGAGGCAATTCTCCACATAATGGGTGATGTCGCTTTTCAATTCAGGCCATCAACACAGAGGTTTTAAATGGGCTGATTGGGCTCACCACTGATTGTATAATAGTTGTAACGATGATTATTAGAGGTAATACGGTAAGTCTCCTGTACTATAGGTTTGGGGGTAAATCCCTGCCTGCTGGCTCCGCCGAGGAGGCGGAGTATAAATGTGTGTGCACACACGAGCTGCTTCCATTCTGGTAGCAGCTGCAGGAGGCCACATATCTCTGCTTAATAAAGCCTCGATTACTCTCTACTCTCGTCTCATCATAATTGATAGTGCATCAGTCTATTCCCTGATGTCTGTGTCCGTCATGGAACTGGTATATTAACTGGTTTCTGTCCTGGGTGGGAATCACATAAATTCCGTCCTTTAAAACTATGCCGTCCTGTATAGTGAGTGTGTCCTTCCATTTATCATAAGGGGCTGGGTAGGTGCCGTTCAAAACTTGTTTAAGGGAGTCGTCTGCCTTCTGTGCTTAGGACAGATCTTCGATATTGGTTTGGGATACCTGGAGTGTGTGTATCTACGCTTCTTCGGGTTGTCGCCAGAAGTGACCATTGCAGGCTCCAGCTTTAGCTGAGGCGTCTGCGTTGCGATTACCGGGTGGGGAGGTGCGGTGGTGACTTTTCACTTTAATGATGCCATATGTGCGGCCGGCTGCTTCTTTAAGGATGTGTTTCAGTACAGGAGTGGAGGGTAGGGGTTTTCCGTCAGCGGACACAAAACCATGAGCTTTCCATAGGGGGAGGAATTTGGTTAAACTGTTGCAAATATACAGGCTGTCTGAGTGTATGTCCGCAGGCATTGGGAAATAGCCTGGGTGATCGATTACATAGGCTATGGCTGCGAGCTCTGCTGTCTGGGCTCCTAAAAGTTGTGGCAATTTTAAAGATATCTCTTCTAGTGGACGTCCCTTTGAATCCTCTATATAAATCCCACATCCAGTGATTCTAACACCATCCTCTACAGTGGAGGAGCCATCCACAAAGATTTTAAACGTGTCCCCTGAGTTTTGGGAACCTGGTTTCTCACTGCTGACGCGTGGCTGTAGTGACTGATGTGTTAGACAGGTAGGTTCGATGTGGACTGCACTCGATGCAGGGAAGCTAGAAACAGACGTCTAACACTGGAGAAGATCCGACACTGTTTTATTCAACGATAGAACTGATATACATATTCAACTGTGGGTCGACACTTTCCTGAACTGATTGGAGACCTTGTAGTAGCCTGACCAGACTTACTAGCTACCGCATGGTGTTCGCACTGTGCTAGCTCGTGGACTCTGACTGTCTCAGTGGCTGGGTCTAGAGAGAGCGGGAAACCTAGTGCCCTCTGGCTTTATAGTGGTAGTGTCCTGTCTGGTGATTGGCTGCACTGTGTTGTGTGCTTACTGGTCATCCTATGTGTCAATCACTGCCTGTCTGCATCTCATTATAGAACATATAGAACATAGAACAATACAGCGCAGTACAGGCCCTTCGGCCCACGATGTTGCACCGAAACAAAAGCCATCTAACCTATACTATGCCATTATCATCCATATGTTTATCCAATAAACTTTTAAATGCCCTCAATGTTGGCGAGTTCACTACTGTAGCAGGTAGGGCATTCCACGGCCTCACTACTCTTTGCGTAAAGAACCTACCTCTGACCTCTGTCCTATATCTATTACCCCTCAGTTTAAAGTTATGTCCCCTCGTGCCAGCCATATCCATCCGCGGGAGAAGGCTCTCACATTCCACCCTATCCAACCCCCTGATCATTTTGTATGCCTCTATTAAGTCTCCTCTTAACCTTCATCTCTCCAACGAAAACAACCTCAAGTCCATCAGCCTTTCCTCATAAGATTTTCCCTCCATTCCAGGCAACATCCTGGTAAATCTCCTCTGCACCCGCTCCAAAGCCTCCACGTCCTTCCTATAATGCGGTGACCAGAACTGTACGCAATACTCTAAATGCGGCCGTACCAGAGTTCTGTACAGCTGCAACATGACCTCCCGACTCCGGAACTCAATCCCTCTACCAATCACCCTATCAACCTGGGTGGCAACTTTCAGGGATCTATGTACATGGACACCTAGATCCCTCTGCTCATCCACATTTTCAAGAACTTTACCATTAGCCAAATATTCCGCATTCCTGTTATTCCTTCCAAAGTGAATCACCTCACACTTCTCTACATTAAACTCCATTTGCCACCTCTCAGCCCAGCTCTGCAGCTTATCTATATCCCTCTGTAACCTGCTACATCCATCCACACTATCGACAACACCACCGACTTTAGTATCGTCTGCAAATTTACTCACCCACCCTTCTGCGCCTTCCTCTAGGTCATTGATAAAAATGACAAACAGCAACGGCCCCAGAACAGATCCTTGTGGTACTCCACTTGTGACTGTACTCCATTCTGAACATTTCCCATCAACCACCACCCTCTGTCTTCTTTCAGCTAGCCAATTTCTGATCCACATCTCTAAATCACCCTCAATCCCCAGCCTCCGTATTTTTTGCAATAGCCTACCGTGGGGAACCTTATCAAACGCTTTGCTGAAATCCATATACACCACATCAACTGCTCTACCCTCGTCTACCTGTTCAGTCACCTTCTCAAAGAACTCAATAAGGTTTGTGAGGCATGACCTACCCTTCACAAAGCCATGCTGACTATCCCTGATCATATTATTCCTATCTAGATGATTATAAATCTTGTCTCTTATAATCCCCTCCAAGACTTTACCCACTACAGACGTGAGGCTCACCGGTCTATAGTTGCCGGGGTTGTCTCTGTAAATCTCCAAATTTCTTTCTCTGTCAGTCTGGCCTCAATAAAAGTTGAGACGGATTCGCACGTAAACAGAAGTTATTTATTTAGCTTGCAAGCTTGAATCATCTTACAGAAATGTAAGAGACATCCAGCTTCTTACATCCCAGAAAACGACTGAACTAAAAGACAAAGGGATCTCTGCAAAATCAATTCAAATGGTATCAAGTTTCACATACTCGACGGACATAGGTCAGCCTATGTCCCTCCTGACCTGTTCGATCTATTCTGATTGGCTCACTTCCAATCCCTTTCTCTGGCCCCTATCAATGCAGCATCACTCTCATAGACACACCTCTTCCTGCTTTTTCCATGCGGTCTCAAATTCCTTTGTCCCTAACTGCAAGAATCAAAGTGGCTTATTTCTACATTACATTAACTAGTAACTCTAAAGTAACTATTTTATATCACATTCGTCATTCCCTCCTTTTATCATTCCATGATAACCGAACTATCCAATCTATAGCTACGGTCCCTCATCTAAAAAGATCCGTCGCTGCATTTCCAATTCCTGTCTTAGCCCCCCTTCATCTGCCTCACCCTCATGGATTTTAACAGTTAAATTTTTTTTCTCGGTGATTGGGGCGGTGATCTGATCTAGTGCACCCCGCATTCTACCCATCACACATTTAAGGATGGCCAGGCCCACAAAGATGCAGCCGATAGCTACCACTAGATACATGGCCATATTTATCAACCAGTCCTTCCATCCTCCAGATCCCCAGTTACCCCAAGAGTCAGGATCCTGCATCCCGTCCAAGTGATCCCGTATGCGATCCATAAATTTAGTAATGTTAGCGGTCAAGTCCTGAACACCCATGATACACTTGCCCTGTACTATGGCGCATACCCCACCCTCACGGGCCAGAAGATAGTCAAGAGCATACCGGTTCTGCATTGCAAACAACCGTAGCTGAGACAACTCCTTAGTTATTGCCCCGAGGGCTCCCAAGGTTTCATTTCCCAAGATGGTAAGGCCGCAAATAAAATAATTCCGATCACTAACAGCCAAGGAACCCCCCACACCTCCCAGTGTCAATACGCTCAGAATGCGCCACCCGGCTGAGTGGCCCCGGTTGGGTGCAAGAACCTGAGGTTTTTTCCAGTTCTCGCAAAATTCAGCAGAGACTGCCCGGCGTGCTAACTGATTATGCAGCATCCACGCCGAAGGGCAGGGGACTGTGGTAGGGACTAGAGTCCCTATAGCAATTCGGCGGGGAAATGGGGTGACAAAACGTTGGTCGCCGTACCATTAAATAAAAAGTAGTATCCTTGTTCCGTGTGGAGACTAGCATCACAATCAGCATATCGGTTGCGTAAGGACCTCCCAGTAGCCCAGTTTATCCAATTTTGAAATGCCCATTCGGGCCGCCCAGCAATGCAGAAAGCCCTATTCCCAACAGTGATATGAGAGACATTCGCCCAGCCACAAAGGAGCTGGAGGCCAGCGTTCAATGGAACGCAAGTGGTGTTATAACAAACGCATTGGCCAGACGCCTGGGTGATATGGCACCTCCTGTCCGTACAGGTGGGAAACAGACATGTTATATTTGTGTCCACCTCTACCAGCAAACAGCCATATCCTTCACTGCTGAAGCAATTCTCGTACGACCGGGAATCCCTATTGGGAGTGAAGTGGCTAGGTATGTACGCCCTCCACCGTCGCAGCCTATCGTACTGTGAATGGGAATTATCCCGAGGGAGGGGAAGGCAAATAGCCGGTGGTGCTGAATCCGGATCGTAAGGAAGAGTGACGTGCTCGGGCAATGGCTCGGAACGCTGACAATGAACCACCGTTTGGGGAGTGCCCCAAAGCGGTGAAACAGAAAATAACCTAGACACCGCTGCGGGGTTTGGGTAGCAGACAACCCGTCCCTGGCCATACAGACGGTGGTAAATCTGGTAGAAGAGATTCATACTACCCGGGTTTTCCTCAGTTTGGCCTTTAATTAACTTAAGTGCATCTCCCGGTAACCTACGTTCTAGCTGTACTTCCCTTCTCACACGCCCCGTCCTCTCTCTAGTCCCTTTCTCTTTCTCATGGTCTCTTCCTACACTCTTCTGACAGCCTGATGTTACCTTTATTGTACCACTTTTAACACATCCAAAATC
Organism: Scyliorhinus torazame; assembly: GCF_047496885.1. Classification (NCBI taxonomy): domain Eukaryota; kingdom Metazoa; phylum Chordata; class Chondrichthyes; order Carcharhiniformes; family Scyliorhinidae; genus Scyliorhinus; species Scyliorhinus torazame. Next base: position 160,783,412 of record NC_092714.1, read on the forward strand.
AAATTTACATGTATTCCAAAAACAAGGCAATGTCCATATAATGTTCCCTTCCCATCGCCGGGACCGGTGCAGCTGCTTCATGACTCCCGCATTCTCCTTAACTTTGATGACCTTCCATGAGTCGATACCATGTCCTCGTATATGGGGGCAGTGAAGAACATCACCTTTGCATAGGTGATGTATCCTTGTAGATTGGTTGGGGCTACACAGATACATAATATTCCCCTTTTCCATGTCCATCGCCAATAACACGCCAAGCGAAGTGAGGCCAAATATCAGACAGACGATGCGTAGCCACTCCATCATGCTCCACACCTGTAAAATAGCACTTCTTTTCCCGTGACTGTGGCTGTAACCTTGACTGGCCATTCGGTCTCAAGTAATGGCCGGTATTTGTCCTCCAACTCCCTGTTTCGTCCAGTTCTGTCATAGGCCAGGGTAACGTGATGCAGTGACTGTTCAATGTCTAACGTCCACCACTGGGGGGGTGATAGAAATATAGCACTGTTGTCTCATCCTCCTCTTCGCTGATCCACCCACCCAAAGTCACTATATTGGAGCTCCTGCTGGTAAACTACCATTTCTGCCGCTTGTTGGGATCGCAGATCATCCTTTTTCATTACATACTCAGTCTTAACCTTTGTACCTGAGCCTCCTTCTTGGCCTACACCCTCCTTCCAGTAAAATCTGACTGCCCTTGCCATCTGGGAAGGGTCGTTCTCTGTCCAATTCATGTTATTACATTTCACAGCAGTAACCACAGAAGGTGGTAGGCAATGCATTAACATAGCACAGTATTGAGGGGAATTCTGACCATTTTGATACAGCAAATCGCCTGACTGCCCCCGGTAGATTTCATTAAAACGCCCCAGAAATTCCTATGGCTCGTCAATCTTCCTAGGTTTTAGGTCTAAGATAACAGAAAGATTTATGGGCCTTTGAAATGTGCTATTCAACGCATTCAAGATCTGTGTCCTTCTTTTCTCTATTTGCTCTCTTTTTTTTTTTTTAAACTTAAAAATGTTTGAAAATTCAAATTGAATTACTGCAACTTGCAAGCTTAGCTCTGATCTCAACTCAGAACTAAATTTACAATTTGCTTAACACAAACTTGTATAACATTTACAACTTAATTATTTCTTTATCTTAACAATTTTTCTTTTAACAAGTTTTTTTTCTGTTACATACACATAAGTATTAGCAAAATCAACTATCATCTCCAGATTGACACTTTTTAAAATGGTGTCCATGATCTTCTTTAAGTTTCTATTAATCTCCAGATAAAATGAGATAAACCTTATTTCAAGTAAGTAAAATTTAAGATTCTGGCAATTTCAATCAATTGCTTTCGAAAATAATAACTTTTATCAAAGAGGTGGAGAAACCCACTGGTTTCCTTTAATTAATTCAAAACGTAACTTTGCTGGTGTTCACTGACTCAAAGGAAAGGTATCCGATTACACTACGGCTGCTGCTGTTATCTCAAAGCCTGAGTGAGAAGCACTGTCTGTTTTCAACTCCGCCTGCTGCTGTTAACCCTTTGAGAGACTTCTGCTTCAACCAATATGCAGCATTCCTCACAATCTCAACTAGACCTCGGAACTTTACAGTCCAAGGAGACAATTTTAGCTTAATCAACTATATATTTAAAACACTCACACATAGAGTTGAACCATCTTCAGATTTAAAAACAGTTATACTGGACTGAACCTTCATTAATTAAGTCCCATCAGCCTCTGAACCCTGATAATAGACTGAACCTTCATTATTTAAGTCCCATCAGCCTCTGAACCCTGATAATAGACTGAACCTTCATTATTAAAGTCCCATCAGCCCAAAACCCTAACCCAAGCCGAAACAACAATATGAAATCCCATCAATTAAAGTGCTAATCCCCAGACTGACCTGTGATTTCGTCGAGGCGGTCTTTCTGTGCCAACCGCGAGTGACCAGACTAATCAGACGATAAGAAGAGGGGAACAATCAATGCGCGGTCGTTTTCCAGTTCTACATTGAGGGCCCTTTGTTCCCCATCTTCCTGTTCATAATCAGTCTAATTCTGATTTCGCAGTTGGATCAGGATCGCCCAGAGAAATCCCAGTTTTCGGCACCAAATGTAAATCTCCAAATTTCTTTCTCTGTCAGTCTGGCCTCAATAAAAGTTGAGACGGATTCGCACGTAAACAGAAGTTATTTATTTAGCTTGCAAGCTTGAATCATCTTACAGAAATGTAAGAGACATCCAGCTTCTTACATCCCAGAAAACGACTGAACTAAAAGACAAAGGGATCTCTGCAAAATCAATTCAAATGGTATCAAGTTTCACATACTCGACGGACATAGGTCAGCCTATGTCCCTCCTGACCTGTTCGATCTATTCTGATTGGCTCACTTCCAATCCCTTTCTCTGGCCCCTATCAATGCAGCATCACTCTCATAGACACACCTCTTCCTGCTTTTTCCATGCGGTCTCAAATTCCTTTGTCCCTAACTGCAAGAATCAAAGTGGCTTATTTCTACTTTACATTAACTAGTAACTCTAAAGTAACTATTTTATATCACATTCGTCATCTCTGCTCCCCTTTTTGAACAAAGGGACCACATTTGCTGTCCTCCAGTCCTCTGGCACTATTCCTGTAGCCAATGATGACATAAAAATCAAAGCCAAAGGTCCAGCAATCTCTTCCCTGGCCTCCCAGAGAATCCTAGGATAAATCCCATCAGGTCCCGGGGACTTATCTATTTTCAGCCTGTCCAGAATTGCCAACACCTCTTCCCTACGTACCTCAATGCCATCTATTCTATTAGCCTGGGGCTCAGCATTCTCCTCCACAACATTATCTTTTTCCTGAGTGAATACTGACGTAAAATATTCATTTAGTATCTCGCCTATCTCTTCAGCCTCCACACACAATTTCCCATCCCTGTCCTTGACTGGTCCTACTCTTTCCCTAGTCATTCGCTTATTCCTGACATACCTATAGAAAGCTTTTGGGTTTTCCTTGATCCTTCCTGCCAAATACTTCTCATGTCCCCTCCTTGCTCGTCTTAGCTCTCTCTTTAGATCCTTCCTCGCTACCTTGTAACTATCCATCGCCCCAACCGAAACTTCACACTTCATCTTCACATAGGCCTCCTTCTTCCTCTTAACAAGAGATTCCACTTCCTTGGTAAACCACGGTTCCCTCGCTCGACGCCTTCCTCCCTGTCTGACCGGTACATACTTATCAAGAACACGCAGTAGCTGATCCTTGAACAAGCCCCAATTATCCAGTGTGCCCAACACTTGCAGCCTACTTCTCCACCTTATCCCCCCCAAGTCACGTCTAATGGCATCATAATTGCCCTTCCCCCAGCTATTATATACATGAGTGGATATTATGACAGTGACTTGGGGATAAAGGCTCTTATGTGGTGTTTGGCTGCAATGATCTGACACTCATGTGGGGTCCCTGCATATTAGAAATTGTCCGCTAAAAATGTGTGGGTCTTGGTGCGTTTCACGGAGATGTCCCTTCCTTGCAGCAATAGTGTCCAGCGAGCTGCTCTAACCTGGCTAACTGAGCCGTCCTTTAGTCTGCCATCTAACAAAAGTTGAGTGGGAGTGTGCTCGGTGAGAATAGTGACTGGGTTGAGGCCTGTAATGTATGCAAAATATTGTACTGCCCAAAAGACTGCAAGCAGGTGTCGTTCACAGCCAGAACATCTCTGTTCTACGGGGTCTAAAACTCTGGAAGCATAGGCCACTGGTCCTAATCGGTCATGGCGTTCCTGTACGAGTAATGCTGATAGTGTTTGGTCGGTGGTTGTTACTTCTATGGCATATGGCAAGTCCGGGTCTGGATCTTGTAAAGCGGGGGCTGTTCCTCAGGAGCGTTTAAATCATTAATGGCGTCTGTGTGCTGCGGAAGCCAATTGCAGGGTGTGTTCTTTTTCAAGAGCTCTGAGAGTGGGCGGCTTTGGTGGCAAACCATCTATGTGATTCCTACAGTACCCCACTAAACGTAGGAATGAACGGAGGCAGGGTCAATTTAACTATGGAGTCTATTCGCTTCTGTTCAATCTCTCTTTTGCCGTGTGTGATTATTGTCCCTAAATAGAGTACCTTCTCCTCATTATTTGAGCCTTTTTGGGGTTTACCTTACATCCGATGGAATGGAGCAGGGCTGGCAGTTCGGCTAGCAGAGCCACGTGCTCTTCCTTGGTGTCAGTTTGCAGGAGCAGGTCGTCTACATATTGGACTAGGCATTCGGGACGGGAAAATTTAGAGAGACCAGCAGCTAGCTGTGGAAAATGGAGGGGTAGTTATGGAATCCTTGTGGGAGACACGTCCATGTGTACTGCTGACCTTGAAACGTGAACGCAAATTTATATTGGCAAGAGGAATGGACCAGAAACCATTACTAATGTCCAGCACGGTGAAATATCTCGCTTGCACTCCCTGTTTAAGCGTGGTCGCGGGACCCGTCGCCACGGTGGGGGCTGTTAAAGGGATAACTTTATTTAATTTGCGATAGTCAATTGTGGGCAGCATGGTAGTACAAGTGGATAGCACTGTGGCTTCACAGCACCAGGGTCCCAGATTCGATTCCCCACTGGGTCACTGTCTGTACGGGGTCTGCACGTTCTCCTTGTGTCTGCGTGGGTTTCCTCCGGGTGCTCCGGTTTCCTCCAACAGTCCAAAGACGTGCGGGTTAGGTGGATTGGCCACGATAAATTGCCTTTTAGTGACCAAAAAGATTAGGAGGGGTTATTGGGTGACAGGGATAGGGTGGAAGTGAGGACTTAAGTGGGTCAGTGCAGACTAGATGGGCCGAATGGCCTCCTTCTGCAGTGTATGTTCTATTTGAGTCGCCATGAGCCGTCTGGTTTCTTTACTGGCCAAATCGGGTCATTGCTGGCGGAAGCTAGGGGGCGAATTACTCCTTGTTTTAGTAGGCTGCTGATGACCTTTGAAATTTCACTCTCAACCTGCTGGGGGAAGCCGTATTGCCTCTGGGGTTTCAGATCAGGACCTGAAATCATGACTGAACCTGTTCTGTCCCCATAATTGTGCTTGTGATGTGAGAAGCGTCTTAGTGTTTGGTTAACACTTCCCTAATGGTCGCGTCAGTGCTAATTACTGAGGGATTAAATCCCCTATTGAGCAGATCCTGTGTGCATAATCTCCTACTGATAGCGTTGCGGGGCCCTTGTTGCTTTAGACATCTGCCATACACACCTATTTACAGGGTCAAAAGAACATAGAACATAGAAAATACAGCACAGAACAGGCCCTTCGGCCCACGATGTTGTGCCGAACCTTTGCCCTTGATTAATCATAGATTATCATTGAATTTACAGTGCAGAAGGAGGCCATTCGGCCCTTTGAGTCTGCACCGGCTCTTGAAAAGAGCACCCTACCCAAACTCAACACCTCCACCCAACACCAAGGGCAATTTTGGACACTAAGGGCAATTTATCATGGCCAATCCACGTAACCTGCACATCTTTGGACTGTGGGAGGAAACCGGAGCACCCGGAGGAAACCCATGCAGACACGGGGAGGATGTGCAGACTCTGCACAGACCGTGATCCAAGCCGGAATCGAACCTGGGACCCTGGAGCTGTGAAGCAATCCACAATGTGCTATCCACAATGCTACCGTGCTGCCCTTAAGAACAAATAAATCAACACTATATCATTTTACCGTAATCCATGCACCTATCCAATAGCTGCTTGAAGGTCCCTAATGTTTCCGACTCAACTACTTCCACAGGCAGTGCATTCCATGCCCCCACTACTCTCTGGGTAAAGAACCTACCTCTGATATCCCTCCTATATCTTCCACCTTTCACCTTAAATTTATGTTCCCTTGTAATGGTTTGTTCCACCCGGGGGAAAAGTCTCTGACTGTCTACTCTATCTATTCCCCTGATCATCTTATAAACCTCTATCAAGTCGCCCCTCATCCTTCTCCGTTCTAATGAGAAAAGGCCTAGCACCCTCAACCTTTCCTCGTAAGACCTACTCTCCATTCCAGGCAACATCCTGGTAAATCTCCTTTGCACCTTTTCCAAAGCTTCCACATCCTTTCTAAAATGAGGCGACCAGAACTGTACACAGTACTCCAAATGTGGCCTTACCAAAGTTTTGTACAGCTGCATCATCACCTCACGGCTCTTAAATTCAATCCCTCTGTTAATGAACACGAGCACACCATAGGCCTTCTTCACAGCTCTATCCACTTGAGTGGCAACTTTCAAAGATGGGGCCAGTGTTCAGGTAGGTGGTTTGAAGTGTGTCTACTTCAATGCCAGGAGTATACGAAACAAGGTAGGGGAACTGGCAGCATGGGTTGGTACCTGGGACTTCGATGTTGTGGCCATTTCGGAGACATGGATAGAGCAGGGGCAGGAATGGATGTTGCAGGTTCCGGGGTTTAGGTGTTTTAGTAAGCTCAGAGAAGGAGGCAAAAGAGGGGGAGGTGTGGCGCTGCTAGTCAAGAGCAGTATTACGGTGGCGGAGAGGATGCTAGATGGGGACTCTTCTTCCGAGGTAGTATGGGCTGAAGTTAGAAACAGGAAAGGAGAGGTCACCCTGTTGGGAGTTTTTTATAGGCCTCCTAATAGTTCTAGGGATGTAGAGGAAAGGATGGCGAAGATGATTCTGGATAAGAGCGAAAGTAACAGGGTAGTTATTATGGGAGACTTTAATTTTCCAAATATTGACTGGAAAAGATATAGTTCGAGTACAATAGATGGGTCGTTTTTTGTACAGTGTGTGCAGGAGGGTTTCCTGAAACAATATGTTGACAGGCCAACAAGAGGCGAGGCCACGTTGGATTTGGTTTTGGGTAATGAACCAGGCCAGGTGTTGGATTTGGAGGTAGGAGAGCACTTTGGGGACAGTGACCACAATTCGGTGACGTTTACGTTAATGATGGAAAGGGATAAGTATACACCGCAGGGCAAGAGTTATAGCTGGGGGAAGGGCAATTATGATGCCATTAGACGTGACTTGGGGGGGGATAAGGTGGAGAAGTAGGCTGCAAGTGTTGGGCACACTGGATAAGTGGGGCTTGTTCAAGGATCAGCTACTGCGTGTTCTTGATAAGTATGTACCGGTCAGACAGGGAGGAAGGCGTCGAGCGAGGGAACCGTGGTTTACCAAGGAAGTGGAATCTCTTGTTAAGAGGAAGAAGGAGGCCTATGTGAAGATGAAGTGTGAAGTTTCGGTTGGGGCGATGGATAGTTACAAGGTAGCGAGGAAGGATCTAAAGAGAGAGCTAAGACGAGCAAGGAGGGGACATGAGAAGTATTTGGCAGGAAGGATCAAGGAAAACCCAAAAGCTTTCTATAGGTATGTCAGGAATAAGCGAATGACTAGGGAAAGAGTAGGACCAGTCAAGGACAGGGATGGGAAATTGTGTGTGGAGTCTGAAGAGATAGGCGAGATACTAAATGAATATTTTTCGTCAGTATTCACTCAGGAAAAAGATAATGTTGTGGAGGAGAATGCTGAGCCCCAGGCTAATAGAATAGATGGCGTTGAGGTACGTAGGGAAGAGGTGTTGGCAATTCTGGACAGGCTGAAAATAGATAAGTCCCCGGGACCTGATGGGATTTATCCTAGGATTCTCTGGGAGGCCAGGGAAGAGATTGCTGGACCTTTGGCTTTGATTTTTATGTCATCATTGGCTACAGGAATAGTGCCAGAGGACTGGAGGACAGCAAATGTGGTCCCTTTGTTCAAAAAGGGGAGCAGAGACAACCCCGGCAACTATAGACCGGTGAGCCTCACGTCTGTAGTGGGTAAAGTCTTGGAGGGGATTATAAGAGACAAGATTTATAATCATCTAGATAGGAATAATATGATCAGGGATAGTCAGCATGGCTTTGTAAAGGGTAGGTCATGCCTCACAAACCTTATTGAGTCCTTTGAGAAGGTGACTGAACAGGTAGACGAGGGTAGAGCAGTTGATGTGGTGTATATGGATTTCAGCAAAGCGTTTGATAAGGTTCCCCACGGTAGGCTATTGCAAAAAATGCGGAGGCTGGGGATTGAGGGTGATTTAGAGATGTGGATCAGAAATTGGCTAGCTGAAAGAAGACAGAGGGTGGTGGTTGATGGGAAATGTTCAGAATGGAGTACAGTCACAAGTGGAGTACCACAAGGATCTGTTCTGGGGCCGTTGCTGTTTGTCATTTTTATCAATGACCTAGAGGAAGGCGCAGAAGGGTGGGTGAGTAAATTTGCAGACGATACTAAAGTCGGTGGTGTTGTCGATAGTGTGGAAGGATGTAGCAGGTTACAGAGGGATATAGATAAGCTGCAGAGCTGGGCTGAGAGGTGGCAAATGGAGTTTAATGTAGAGAAGTGTGAGGTGATTCATTTTGGAAGGAATAACAGGAATGCGGAATGTTTGGCTAATGGTAAAGTTCTTGAAAGTGTGGATGAGCAGAGGGATCTAGGTGTCCATGTACATAGATCCCTGAAAGTTGCCACCCAGGTTGATAGGGTTGTGAAGAAGGCCTATGGAGTGTTGGCCTTTATTGGTAGAGGGATTGAGTTCCGGAGTCGGGAGGTCATGTTGCAGCTGTACAGAACTCTGGTACGGCCGCATTTGGAGTATTGCGTACAGTTCTGGTCACCGCATTATAGGAAGGACGTGGAGGCTTTGGGGCGGGTGCAGAGGAGATTTACCAGGATGTTGCCTGGTATGGAGGGAAAATCTTATGAGGAAAGGCTGATGGACTTGAGGTTGTTTTCGTTGGAGAGAAGAAGGTTAAGAGGAGACTTAATAGAGGCATACAAAATGATCAGGGGGTTGGATAGGGTGGACAGTGAGAGCCTTCTCCCGCGGATGGATATGGCTGGCACGAGGGGACATAACTTTAAACTGAGGGGTAATAGATATAAGACAGAGGTCAGAGGTAGGTTCTTTACGCAAAGAGTAGTGAGGCCGTGGAATGCCCTACCTGCTACAGTAGTGAACTCGCCAACATGGAGGGCATTTAAAAGTTTATTGGATAAACATATGGATGATGATGGCATAGTGTAGGTTAGATGGCTTTTGTTTCGGTGCAACATCGTGGGCCGAAGGGCCTGTACTGCGCTGTATTGTTCTATGTTCTATGTATGAACATAGACCCCAAGATCTCTCTGCTCCTCCACATTGCCAAGAACTCTACCGTTAACCCTGTATTCCGCATTCATATTTGTCCTTCCAAAATGGACAACCTCACACATTTCAGGGTTAAACTCCATCTGCCACTTCTCAGCCCAGCTCTGCATCCTATCTATGTCTCTTTGCAGCCGACAACAGCCCTCCTTACTATCCACAACTCCACCAATCTTCGTATCGTCTGCAAATTTACTGACCCACCCTTCAACTCCCTCATCCAAGTCATTAATGAAAATCACAAACAGCAGAGGACCCAGAACTGATCCCTGCGCTACGCCACTGGTAACTGGGATCCAGGCTGAATATTTGCCATCCACCACCACTCTCTGACTTCTATCGGTTAGCCAGTTCGTTATCCAACTGGCCAAATTTCCCACTATCCCATGCCTCCTTACTTTCTGCAGAAGCCTACCATGGGGAACCTTATCAAATGCCTTACTAAAATCCATGTACACTACATCCACTGCTTTACCGTCATCCACATGCTTGGTCACCTCCTCAAAGAATTCAATAAGACTTGTAAGGCAAGACCTACCCCTCACAAATCCGTGCTGACTATCCCTAATCAAGCAGTGTCTTTCCAGAGGCTCAGAAATCCTATCCTTCAATACCTTTTCCATTACTTTGCCTACCACCGAAGTAAGACTAACTGGCCTGTAATTCCTAGTCCCTTTTTTGAACAGGGGCACGACATTCGCCACACCAATCCTCTGGTACCACCCCTGTTGACAGTGAGGACGAAAAGATCATTGCCAACGGCTCTGCAATTTCATCTCTTGCTTCCCATAGAATCCTTGGATATATCCCGTCAGGCCCGGGGGACTTGTCTATCCTCAAGTTTTTCAAAATGCCCAACACATCTTCCTTCCTAACAAGTATTTCCTCGAGCTTACCAATCTGTTTCACACTGTCCTCTCCAACAATATCGCCCCTCTCATTTGTCAATACAGAAGAAAAGTACTCGTTCAAGACCTCTCCTATCTCTTCAGACTTAATACACAATCTCCCGCTACTGTCCTTGATTGGACCTACCCTCGCTCTAGTCATTCTCATATTTCTCACATATGTGTAAAAGGCCTTGGGATTTTCCTTGATCCAACCGCCAAAGATTGTTCATGCCCTCTCTTAGCTCTCCTAATCCCTTTCTTCAGTTCCCTCCTGGCTATCTTGTATCCCTCCAATGCCCTGTCTGAACCTTGTTTCCTCAGGAAAAAGTCTCCTTTTTCCTCTTAACAAGGCATTCAACCTCTCTTGTCAACCATGGTTCCCTCACTCGACCATCTCTTCCCTGCCTGACAGGGACATACTTATCAAGGACACGTAGTACCTGTTCCTTGAACAAGTTCCACATTTCACTTGTGTCCTTCCCTGACAGCCTATGTTCCCAACTTATGCACTTCAATTCTTGTCTGACAACATCGTATTTACCCTTCCCCCAATTATAAACCTTGCCCTGTTGCATGCACCTATCCCTCTCCATTACTAAAGTAAAAGTCACAGAATTGTGGTCACTATCTCCAAAATGCTCCCCCACTAACAAATCTATCACTTGCCCTGGTTCATTACCAAGTACTAAATCCAATATTGCCCCTCCTCTGGTCGGACAAAAGAAAGGTTATTGGAGTTCATGAAGTCCATACCGAGATTGTGTTCTGCGGTTGGGGGTAGCTCGACTCAAACAACAGGGTGCTTGGTGGCTGTGGTTCCAACATGGACAGGTATACGGGCTGTAATGTATCCTTCCTGCATGTGCCCAATGAATCCACTGAGTGTAATGATGTCTGTAATTGGCCAGGTGGTTTCTAGGAACAGGGTGGAGGAATTTAACGGGGTCCGGGAGCCTCCTGTGTCCAAGAGAAAATCGACTGAATGTCCCCGGACTTTGCCTGTGACTACCGGCCTTCCAACATTATCCCAGCGCGTGTCACAGACCTATGTTGGAGACGCCGGACACCGTCAATCAAGGGAGGTGTATGCAAGGTTATCTGAGCGGGCATTTATGGCATGCATGGGGCGCCTTCTAGCTGGCATGGGTGGCGATCGTGATCTGGCCTATTGTTTCTGGGCGGGGAGCAGGGTTGTTCCTGGAGTCTCCGGTAATTGGGTGAGGGATTTTGTCTACAGTCGTGGGCGAAGTGTCCCGTTTGTCCACTAGTATAACATGACCCTCGTGGCATGTGGGGTGAACCGTGTGCTCTGTAGGACCGTCAGTATGACGCAAGGCAGGTTGAGGTAACATCAATTAAAGGCTTTATTGAGCAGAACTTGTTCCCCAGCAGCTCGGTTACAGAATTCAGCTGCTGGGAGAAATCCGGGTTCTTATACCGGCATTTCTGGGTGGAGCCCAGTAGACGGCAGATCCTATCAGGACCCGGTATCCATCTACCAATAGCCTGTCGGCATCATGGTGTACCGTATTACCCCTAATACATACCACCACACTCTGGGATACTGTTCTCTGGGGTACTGTTCCTCCTTCTACCCTCATTTATCCATGCGGATTCCTGACTAGGTCTAACTGGGTGCCTTCCAATCTGTTCTGTTCTATCTATTCCTGTAGTGACTGTTCCCATGCCCTAGAGAGGCATCTTGAGTACCCATGCCTCACTGTGTGTGTGATCTGGCGGTTCACAGTTTGCACAAGCCCTTTTACCTGCTTCTGTTGCAAGCGAAACTAAAGTGCAGGACCATTTCGTGGTTTCTTGTGCATCGAGGTTGGCGCAGTTTAATTACCCAAAAACTGCCTTGAAATGGATCCAAAGGCAACCGGCAAAGGCTGTCGGGTGCTCTCCTTTCTTCTGCCTACACTTGTTCAAACTCTCTACTGGATCCCCTTTTTTTATTAAAATATATTTTATTAAGTTTTTCAAACAAAGATTTTTCCCCGATTTTACAACACAACATAAAATTATACATTAACTAGTAAATAACGTTATTTAAATAATATAGTGAACTAACAACAAAAAACAAATAGAAAAAAAACCACAAAATAGTGCTCCCCACCCCCCCCCCCCCCCCCCCCCCCGGGTTGCTGCTGCTGTCTTTCTATCTTTCCATTATCGTTCCGCGAGATAGTCAAGGAACGGTTGCCACCGCCTGGAGAACCCCTGAGCCGATCCTCTCAGCGCAAATTTTATTCGTTCCAGCCTTATGAACCCTGCCATGTCATTTATCCAGGCCTCCACGCCCGGGGGTTTCGCTTCCTTCCACATGAGTAGAATCCTACGCCTGGCTACTAGGGACGCAAAGGCCAAAATATCGTCCTCTTTCGCCTCCTGCCTTCTGCAACCCCAAATATAGCTAACCCCCAGCCTGGCTTGACCCGGACCTTCACCACCTTTGAAATTACCCTTGCCACGCCCCCCCAGAACTCGTTCAGTGTCGGACACGACCAGAACATGTGTGTGTGGTTCGCCGGGCTTCCCGAGCACCTCCCACACCTGTCCTCCACCCTGAAAAACCTGCTCAGCCTTGCTACCATCATATGTGCTCTATGTAGAACCTTAAATTGAATCAGGCTAAGCCTGGCACACGAAGACGAGGAATTTACCCTGCTTAGGGCATCAGCCCATAGCCCCTCCTCAATCTCTTCCCCCAGCTCTTCTTCCCATTTTCCCGTCAGCTCCTCTATCATCGCCTCCCCCTCGTCTCTCATCTCCCGATATATTTCGGACACTTTGCCCTCCCCGACCCATGCCCCAGAAATCACTCTATCTTGGATCCCCTGCGTCGGGAGCTGCGGAAATTCCCTCACCTGTTGCCTCGCAAACGCCCTCACTTGCATATACCGGAAGATGCTCCCCGGGGGCAACTCATATTTTTCTTCTCGCGCTCCCAGACTTGCAAACGTCCCGTCTATAAACAGGTCCCTCAGCTTCCTAATTCCCGCTCGTTGCCAACACTGGAACCCCCCATCCATCCTCCCTGGGACAAACCTGTGGTTATTCCTAATTGGGGACCACACCGAGGCACCCGTCACCCCCCTGTGTCGCCTCCACTGCCCCCAGATCCTCAAGGTTGCCACCACCACTGGGTTTGTGGTGTACCTTTTCGGGGAGAACGGCAGCGGCGCCGTCACCAGCGCTTTTAGGCTTGTTCCCTTACAGGACGCCATCTCCAGCCTCTTCCACGCTGCTCCCTCTCCCTCCCTCATCCACTTACAGACCATCGACACATTGCCGGCCCAGTAGTAGTCGCTCAAGCTCGGCAGCGCCAGTCCCCCTCTATCCCTACTGCGCTGCAGGAACCCCCTCTTTACCCTCGGGGTCTTTCCTGCCCACACAAAGCTCATAATGCTCCTGTCTATTTTTTTTAAAAAGGCCTTTGTGATCAGAATGGGGAGTCACTGAAACACGAAAAGAAACCTCGGGAGGACCATCATTTTAACTGCCTGCACTCTGCCCGCCAGCGATAGCGGCAACATATCCCACCTCCTGAAGTCCTCCTCCATCTGCTCCACCAGTCGTGTCAGGTTAAGTCTATGCAGGGTTCCCCAGTTCCTGGCTACCTGGATCCCCAAATATCGGAAGTTCCTTTCCACTCTCCTTAACGGCAGAGCATCTATTCCCCTTCCCTGTTCCCCGGGGTGCATTACAAAAAGCTCGCTCTTCCCCATATTTAGTCTGTATCCCGAGACCTCTCCAAACTCCCTAAGTATCTGCATAACCTCTGGCATCCCTTCTACCGGGTCCGCAACGTATAGCAGTAGGTCATCAGCGTAGAGCGACACTCGATGCTCCTCTCCCCCTCTAACCACCCCCCTCCACTTCTTAGAGTCCCTCAGCGCTATGGCCAGTGGTTCAATTGCCAACGCGAACGGTAACGGGGACAGGGGACACCCTTGTCTTGTACCCCTATGTCGCCGAAAATACCCCGATCTTTGCCGGTTTGTGACTACACTTGCCACTGGGGCCCCATATAAGAGTCTTACCCATCTAGTAAACCCCTCCCCGAACCCAAACCTCTTCAGCACCTCCCACAGATAGTCCCACTCTACCCTATCGAATGCCTTCTCCGCATCCATCGCCACCACTATCTCTGCCTCCCCCTCCGGTGGGGGCGTCATCATCACCCCCAGCAGCCTTCGCACGTTAACATTCAGTTGTCGCCCCTTTACAAACCTGTCTGGTCGTCATGCACCACTCCTGGGACACAATCCTCTATCCTTGTCGGCAGCACTTTTGCCAGCAGTTTGGCACCTACATTTAGGAGTGAGATAGGCCTGTATGACCCACATTGCAGCGGGTCTTTATCCCGCTTCAGAATTAGCGATATCGTCGCCTCCGATATTGTCGGGGGTAGCATCTCCCTTTCCCTAGCCTCATTAAAGGTTCTCGCCAACAGCGGGGCCAACAGGTCCACATACTTCCTGTAGAATTCCACTGGAAACCCAGCTGGTCCCGGGGCCTTCCCTGCCTGCATGTTCCCCAGTCCTTTAATCACCTCATCCACCTCGATTAGCGCCCCCAGACCTGCCACCTCCTGCCCCTTAACCCTCGGGAACCTTAGCTGGTCCAGAAAGTGTAGCATTCCTTCTTTTCCCCCCGGGGGTTGGGACTTATATAGCCTCTCAGAAAAGGTCTTGAACACCTCATTTACTTCCCCTGCTCTCTGCTCCATAGTTCCCGTTTCGCCCCTAACTCCCCCAATCTCTCTCGCCGCTATCCTCTTGCGAAGTTGGTGGGCCAACAGCCGGCTCGCCTTTTCCCCATACTCATATTGCATCCCCTGTGCCTTCCTCCACTGTGCCTCTGCCTTTCCTGTGGTCAGCAGGTCAAACTCCGTCTGAAGTCTTCGTCTTTCTCTGTATAGTCCTTCGTCTGGGGCCTCCGCATATCTTTTATCCACCCTCAACATTTCCCCCACTAATCTCGCCCTTTCTTTGCCCTCTTGTTTCTCCTTGTGGGCTCTGATGGAGATCAGCTCTCCTCTAACCACCGCCTTCAGCGCTTCCCATACTACCCCCACCTGAACCTCCCCATCGTCGTTGACCTCCAGGTATCGCTCAATACACCCCCGCGCCCTTCCACAGACCCCCTCATCCGCCAGTAGTCCCACATCCAGTCGCCAGAGTGGGCGCTGCTCCCTTTCCTCTCCTAGTTCCAAATCCACCCAATGCGGGGCGTGGTCTGAAACGGCTATGGCCGAATACTCCGTTCCTGCCACCTTCGAGATCAGTGCCCTACTCATAACGAAAAAGTCTATCTGGGAGTATACCTTATGGACGTGGGAGAAGATCGGCCTGGCAAATCTCCACGGATCCACTCCCCCCATTTGTTCCATAAATCCCTTAAGCACCTTGGCTGCTGCCGGCCTTCTCCCGGTCCTGGATCTAGACCGGTCTAGCCCTGGAACCAGCACTGTGTTGAAGTCCTCCCCCCATTACCAAGCTTCCCACCTCCAGGTCCGGGATACGTCCCGGCATTCGCTTCATGAATCCCGCGTCATCCCAGTTCGGGGCATATACATTCACCAGCACGACCGCCTCTCCCTGCAGTCTGCCACTCGCCATCACATATCTGCCCCCATTATCCACCACTATATTCTTAGCCTCGAATGATACACGTTTCCTACTGGATCCCCTTTATTATACCCGATAGCAGCCAATGTTGAGTCCCTCATTTCGTCTAGGGTTCCCCTTCCTATATTCTGGGGTTCAAGTAAAGCTGATCTTATGGACTGGCTAAGGCTCATTACAATTAATTTTACTTCCTCCCTCTCATCTGAACCATACATAACCTTTTGTTGGCGCATCTCCTCAAAGAAGCTATGCGGGTCTGCAGTGGGCTTGAATGGTGTGATCTTATTGCAGGCGTCCCTTAACTGGGTTATCGTGAGTGGGGTGGTGTAGGTGATAGCTTGACCTACATGATTCCCTATCCTTCTTTCTGCAGTGACTGGATTCATGGGTGCCGGGGCAGTTTCACTACTCGTTGGGGTTGGTGCTATCTGTTCAGTCGGGGCTGCTGGTGCTTTTCTTTTTGGGATGGGTGGCGGTTGCTTTCGACCTTCAGTTCTGTCTATGTATCTGTGCGCGCTTTCTTTTAACTCTGCCCAATTGGCCACCTCTTCCTCCTCTTTCCCTACTGTCCCGAAGGTACACACAAAGCCATTCTGAACTGAAAGTAGTGATTGGAGTCTGTCTATCTCTCGATGGCACTTGGTGTGGTCAACGGTACTTTGCCTTTGCTCCTTAGTGGCCTGGTGGAGCGCTCTTAAAGCTGCCTGTAAATCGGCATCGGCACATTTGTTTGTTAATTGAGTGACCTTTTATTCAGTCTGCTCTCTTACCAATACCGTGCCTTGATAGGCCTTGTCGTACTGGGTTTGGAAGCTGCTATGGTGTGCTATATAGGACTGGTGGGCGTGTTTAACATTGGCGATTTCCCTTTCCTTAACGGCTAACATCTCCCGGAGTTGCTCATTGTTTCTCTGATTCTCTTCCTCCTGCTCTCTTAATTGACCGGAGTGTCTCTACGACCTCCTCGGTTCCTCGTAACTGTGCCAAGCAATACACCATTGCCATTGGCTTTCTAAATTTCATTGCATTCTTCTTGTAAATCTCACATAGTTTCTCCCACCAAGTCTGTCCTATCTTTCCTGGACCTGTCTCAGTGTTTGCACAAAAATTCGACCAAATTCACCCTTTCCCCTTTTAAATACTTCCTCAACACATCCTCCCATACGGGGCACTGCTCTGACTTATCGACTAATGTAACCTCGGGTTGCGGATTCTTCACCTTCCCTGCTAATTGCGCTGCCATCTCTTCTCTACTTTTAATTTGGAACAGGGGGAATAAGGAGTTGATCGAACAACGGGTACAACTTATGCCTATATTCCGGTGCACAATCCCTCTAGATTTGCATGCAAGTCTGACGAGTTTACCTTGTCCTTCCCTGTTAGTTACGCATGCGGTTAGTGCACACTTCCGAAATTCGGTTATTTGGCCAATACGAAACTTGGTTTCTTTTTCCTTTCTCCAATTTAATTCAAAGTTGTGGTCTCTCTCTCGGAGTAACAAAGTCACTTCTAATCGAGATCCCGTCAGGGTCGCCAATAATGTTGCTACCTTTATTTACAAACCACAAGCTGCGAGTATGTTTCTTGTATTGACCAAATGACCACACAACCAGTATGTTAGTTCAAAAGACAGTTTATTATTAAACACAAGACTATCTCTATGTGCAGTGATACACGCGGCTACGCATTAAACTACACCTATCAACTAAGATGACCTTTACTTAACTTCTGGATGACCGGCTCTGTGCAGGTAGATAAGGCCTTTATCTGAGTCCCCTGCTTGAAATCGTCAGGTTCGTCTCGACTGCGGCTCGTCTCTCTCAGGTAGCGATTGCGGGTCTTGAACTTGGCTGGTCGTTATGCTGCGATTGGTGTGGGCACAAAAGTGGTCGATCCCTATTGCTCTTATCCTTCTTCTCTTTCGTGCCCTTTTGGAAGGGGTTAACTCAGGATCCAATGGATCGATACGGTCTCGATCACTCTGATCGATACTGGCCAATTAGGGGCGGGTACCTTGATGGCTGGGCGGGTCCTAGTCATTATTGTTCCAAGTGCGTAGGCCTTTCCAAATAAGGTGGCGCCGGGAAGTCTGCTTCTGTTGTTATTCCTTAATTTGAGTCTATTGTCCTGGAGAAATCGGTGATTGACCTTTAATAGGGTTCGGTCTGGTTTCCTTTGCTCAATACACAGAGGCTGTGTACTGTCTGTGTCCCAACATGACCACAATTCCCTTTATCCTTTGCAGATGGCCATTTTAGATGGCCACAATGGATACTGGGGAAGATTACAGACCTAGATTCACATCAACTGATTATGGGGGGAGATTTCAATATGGTCCTGGATCTAAGACTGGACCGGTCAAGGTCTAGGTCTGGGAAGGTATCAGCTATGGCAAAAGAGTTTTGGGGGTTCATGAAGCGCATGGGCGGGGTCAACCCTGGAAGATTTGGGAGGCCGAGGAATAAGGAGTTTCATTCTACTCCCATGTGCCTAAGGTGTATTCCCGGAAAGACTTCTTTGTGATGGACAAAGCGCTGCTGGGGCTGAGGTGGTAGATGCTGAATATTTAACAATAGTGGTGTCAGACCATGCCCCGCACTGGGCGGACTTGCAAGTTAGCAAGGGAAAGGCCCAGCCCCCGCAATGGAGATTGGATGTGGGGCTGTTAGCGGAGGAGGAGGTATGTGAGCGGGTGAGGGAGGCCATTCGGAGATATATAAAGATCAATGACATGGGTGAGGTTTCAGCGGCGGTGGTGAGGGAAGCACTGAAGGCGGTTATTAGAGGGGAATTCATCTCAATTTGGACCCATAAGGAGAAGGCTGAGTGGGCGGAGTTGGACAGACTGGTAGGCAAAATTTTACAGGTGAACAGGAGGTATAAGGAGTCTCCGGATGACGGGCTTTTGAAGGAGCGTCAGAGACTACAGCTGGAATTTGGGCTCCTGTCCATAGGTAAGGCGGTGGGACAGCTGAGGAGGGTAAAGGGGGGGTCTATAAATATGGGGAAAAAGCCAGCAGGATGCTGGCGCACCAGTTGAGAAAAGAGGAGGCAGCGAGAGAGAGATTGGGAAAGTGAGGAATACAGGGGGAAGGTGATTCTGGACCCGGCGGGGGTGATGTGTTTCAGGAGTTTTATTGTAAATTGTATAAATCGGAACCCCCAGCCGGGGAGGAGGGTATGAAGCGATTTCTGGGGGGGGGGGGCTGGAGTTCCCGAGGATAGATGAGGAGTCGGTGGGGGGGTGGGGTGGGGGTGAAGGGGGGGCTTGGAAGTTAAGAATAAGGGCAGGGAATCTAATGTATGGGTAGTTAGGTTTTAGGGCTGGGGGAGTTGGGTGTGTGATTATGGTTTTTTTTGCGTGTTGGATCTCTCTGTTTAAAATGTTAAAATTATACATGCCTCAATAAAATATTTTGTAAAAAAAAAAAATAATTAATACATAGTGAAATAGGTCAATACCGACTTTGGCCCAAGGGGAGGTGACTAACTCATGTTGTTTTAGAGTCTCCTTGCATTGCGCTGGTTGATGTATCTCACAGGTTGGAACCATGTCAGTTATGTCTCGATTCATTCCTGGCCAATAAACTGCTTGTCTCGCCCGTCGCTTGCACTTCTCAATCCCTAGGTGACCCTCATGAATCTGATCAAGTATCATAGGTCAGAGACACAGTGGTATGACTATCCGGTTGAGTCGAAGAAGTAGTCTATCCATGATCGTCAGATCTGCCTGTACGTTTCTAAATTGAGGGCACTGCACTTTCGGCCATCCATTCTTGAGATGGTGGATGACGCGTTGCAGCATAGCATCCTTCTTAGTTTCAGTTCGGATTAGGTTTATCGTCTCATCCGATGCAGGTAGGCTTTCTGCACAGAGTTATTCAAGGAAGTCACTAAGATGATTGATGCAGGTAGGGCAGTGGATGTTGTCTATATGGACTTCAGTAAGGCCTTTGACAAGGTCCCTCATGGTAGACTAGTACAAAAGGTGAAGTCACACGGGATCAGGGGTGAGCTGGCAAGGTGGATACAGAACTGGCTAGGACATAGAAGGCAGAGAGTAGCAATGGAAGGATGCTTTTCTAATTGGAGGGCTGTGACCAGTGGTGTTCCACAGGGATCAGTGCTGGGACCGTTGCTCTTTGTAGTATATATAAATGATTTGGAGGAAAATGTAACTGGTCTGATTAGTAAGTTTGCAGACGACACAAAGGTTGGTGGAATTGCGGATAGCGATGAGGACTGTCAGAGGATACAGCAGGATTTAGATTGTTTGGAGACTTGGGCGGAGAGATAGCAGATGGAGTTTAATCCGGACAAATGTGAGGTAATGCATTTTGGAAGGTCTAATGCAGGTAGGGAATATACAGTGAATGGTAGAACCCTCAAGAGTATTGAAAGTCAAAGAGATCTAGGAGTACAGGTCCACAGGTCATTGAAAGGGGCAACACAGGTGGAGAAGGTAGTCAAGAAGGCATACGGCATGCTTGCCTTCATTGGCCGGGGCATTGAGTATAAGAATTGGCAAGTCATGTTGCAGCTGTATAGAACCTTAGTTAGGCCACACTTGGAGTATAGTGTTCAATTCTGGTCGCCACACTACCAGAAGGATGTGGAGGCTTTAGAGAGGGTGCAGAAGAGATTTACCAGAATGTTGCCTGGTATGGAGGGCATTAGCTATGAGGAGCGGTTGAATAAACTCGGTTTGTTCTCACTGGAACGAAGGAGGTTGAGGGGAGACCTGATAGAGGTCTACAAAATTATGAGGGGCATAGACAGAGTGGATAGTCAGAGGCTTTTCCCCAGGGTAGAGGGGTCAATTACTAGGGGGCATAGGTTTAAGGTGAGAGGGGCAAGGTTTAGAGTAGATGTACAAGGCAAGTTTTTTACGCAGAGGGTAGTGGGTGCCTGGAACTCGCTACCGGAGGAGGTGGTGGAAGCAGGGACGATAGTGACATTTAAGGGGCATCTTGACAAATACATGAATAGGATGGGAATAGAGGGATACGGACCCAGGAAGTGTAGAAGATTGTAGTTTAGTCGGGCAGCATGGTCGGCACGGGCTTGGAGGGCCGAAGGGCCTGTTCCTGTGCTGTACATTTCTTTGTTCTTTGTTCTGTGCCTGAGCTTCAATATCATGTATGAACTCAAACGGTTCACTTGCAGACGTTATGGAGCGTGATAGCGCATCCGCTATTATTTAATCTTTTCCTGGCATGTAGATGAGGTTAAAGTCGTACCTACGTAGCTTCATCATGCTTCTTTGGAGTCGTGGAGTCATGTCATTGAGATCCCTATCAATTATATGCACCAATGGTCTGTGATCCGTTTTGACAGTGAAAGTGGGGAGTCCATGGACACAGTCATGGAACTTCAATACACCTGTTAATAGTCCCAGACATTCTTTATCGATTTGGCTGAAGCTGCCCCCACCCTAATTGCTGAGAGGCAATTATCTGTCAGTCACCTGAGGCCTGTTTAGTGGCACAAGGGTGTACATTGTATTCTTCTGTTTGAAGCTTAAGTAGTGTGACTCATCTTGTTTAGCTGATTTCTGTACAAAAGCCAGACACAGAGCGCACTCAGTAAGCTTTGCGCAGGTGAAGGAGACACATCCTGAGTGAGTGCGACACAGCCAGAGTGGGAATCGGAACTTGGTCATTTGGGCAGTGTGGTAATTTGGCGCGGAGTGGGAGCAGGTGCTGTGTCCCTTTTTGTTCCGTTTCCTTTGTTTGGCTTTGTAACTGGTAATCTGCAGGAAGAGATCCAGAGTGCATTCCGGGAAGCAGGGAGCACCATGGGAAGGTAGGTAATATAAAATCTTACCCCCAGATTCTAGTGGCCTTCATTTTTAGGAGCGGGAGAGAGAGAGAGCCGGGGAGCAGCTTGGAACAGGTATGTGATAGATATTCTGCTATTCTGAGTGATCCGACTGGGGGGGGGGGGGGGGGGGGGGGGGGAGAAACTGAAAAGTGACGTCACAGGAAAGCTGTGACCTAACTGGCTGGTCGGGAATCTGCACTAAATTTAAAAATTGAACATTGTTAAACGAATTAAACATAATTAATTAATTACTTAATCATAATTTAACGGGGTATCTAAGCCAGAGACCGGAGAGTACTGTATTTAGCATTTACATTTATAGTAGAAATCTAGTGCTAGGAAACATATAGGTAACAGTAACTTTTTTAAAAATTTATTTTTAAATTTAATTTACTAATCAATTAACGCAATGTCAATTAAAGGGGTGCAGCACTCTGTTAGATTTGGCAGGTGGGGGAGGCTTCATCTGCAGAAAATGCACCCAACTGGGGCTCCTCACAGACCGCATGGTTCGGTTGGAGCAGCAGTTGGATGCAATTAGGAGCATGCAGGTGGCGGAAAGCATCATCGCAGGCAGTTATATATATGTGGTCACACCCAAGGTGCAGGCAGAGAGATGGGTGACCACCAGAAGGGGCAGGCAGTCAGTGCAAGAATCCTCTGTGGTTGTTCCCCTCTCAAACAGGTATACCCCTTTGGATACTGT
Organism: Scyliorhinus torazame; assembly: GCF_047496885.1. Classification (NCBI taxonomy): domain Eukaryota; kingdom Metazoa; phylum Chordata; class Chondrichthyes; order Carcharhiniformes; family Scyliorhinidae; genus Scyliorhinus; species Scyliorhinus torazame. The sequence goes on from NC_092714.1 coordinate 160,805,627, forward strand.
CGGAGGGAATAGCCTATCAGAGGAAAACAGCAGCAGCCAGAGCAGCGGCACCATGGCTGGCTCTGATGTTCAGCAGGGAGGGTCAAAGCGCAGAAGAACAATAGTAATAGGGGACTCTATAGTCAGGGGCACAGATAGGCGCTTCTGTGGACGTGAAAGAGACTCCAGGATGGTATGTTGCCTCCCTGGTGCCAGGGTCCAGGATGTCTCAGAAGGTTAGCGGGCAGCCTGAAGGGGGAGGGCAAACAGGTAGAGGTCGTGGTACATATTGGTACTAACGACATAGGCAGGAAGGGGGATGAGGTCCTGCAGCAGGAGTTCAGAGAGCTAGGCAGAAAGTTAAAAGACAGGACCTCTATGGTTGTAATCTCAGGATTACTCCCTGTGCCACGTGTCAGTGATGCTAGAAATAGGAAGATAGAGCAGCTAAACAGGTGGCTAAACAGCTGGTGTAGGAGGGAGCGTTTCTGTTATCTGGACCACTGGGAGCTCTTCCGGGGCAGGTATGACCTGTATAAGAAGGGCAGGTTGCATCTAAACTGGTTTGCTAGTGTCACACAGGAAGGTTTAAACTAGTATGGCAGAGGGGTCACTTCCAGTTGTGACCATGGAGTGAGTGGTCACATACAGGGCTGTTCCTACTTAAAGTCACAGAAAACGGCTCTTTTCACGCAGGTGTGGGCAGAAATTTGATGAAAAGGCATAGGTGAATGTTGGAGGAGTAGTTTACCCCTGGAATGGTATGTCTTCTGATCGCCAGACCCGACAGAAAGCAGTGAGAGATTTGGCTGGAAAGTTGAAACAGTCTTGTGCTTCACAGATAGTCTCTTCCAGCATGCAGGCGGGGGCAGGGCAAGCTGTAAGGCCTCAGATACAATAACTGATGACTTTTATCAAGGAGGAATTCCATAAGCAGAGGAAAGAAATGCGTATGGATAGTGTATGCAGGAGGTGGAGGGAAGTGGGGCTGGTCAAGATGAGGGATTTGTATTTGGAGGATGGGTTCGCCAGTCTGGAGGAGCTTAAGGTAGAGCTGCCGACGGGTAGTGAGTTCAGGTATCTACAGGTTAGGGACTTTGCACGAAAGGTCTGGAAGGGGTTCCCTAGATTGCCGGGATACACCCTGCTGGAGTGACTGCTGCTTCCGGATGTGGAAGGGGAGGGAAGAATTGGGGATATATATAAGTGGCTGGGGGAGCAGGGAGCCGAGCAGGTGGTGAAGATCAAGGAGAAATGGGAAGCGGAGTTGGGAATGGAGATCAATTGGAGAGTATGGAGTGAGGCACTGCGAAGGTTAAACGGGACCTCCGCTTGTGGAAGGATGAGCCTGATACAGTTCAAGGTGGTGCACAGGGTGCATATGACTCGGGTGAGAATGAGTGGATTCTTTCAGGGGGTAGCAGATGAGTGTGAGAAGTGTGGGCGGGGGCCAGCGAATCATGCGCACATGTTTTGGGGTTGTGAAAAATTGGGAAGATTCTGGGCGGGAGTGTTTGCAGTCTTAGCCTGGACAGTGGAGGAGGAGGTGGACCCGGACCCTTTGGTGGCGATATTTGGGGTTTCAGAGAAGCCGGACCTCATGGAGAGTGTAGTGATCTGTACATCTTGTAGCCACCTAAAATGGCTGATTCCCTATTAATTTGACCAAAACCCGATTTAAAATGGCTAACCGAAAAGGCTGATGGGAAAAGCAGCCAACAGGACACAAACGGACAGCTGCAGACAGAATAGCGCATTCGGCTCTGGGGAACTCGGCCCAGATCGATACCTACGACTATTAGCAGCACATCAACACAGACATCTGCCGTTTAATCGGCTATCCCCGGGAACAATTGCAACATATTAGCAATTGAATGCCGGGCCAGACCTTTCGGCGCCTGCAGTGGCCGAAACAAAGACAGGTGAACGACCACCCCCCGATCGAGGAATCGCCCCATTATTGGAGCATATCGAACCCAGTGATTGGGAACAAGTCCAATCACTTGGGACTCAGGGTCAAGGGCCGCCCCGAGAGGCGGGAAGCCCCTGGGCCCTATAAAGTGAGGGGCCAAGTTCAGATCTCTCTCTCTCTCCCTTCTTCACCTGCTCGCAACCTTCGCAAGAACCTTCGACAAAGAGCCGTAAGTCTGACTCCAGCGATCGCTACCCGATAGAGATTCCTAGCCATCGACCCGTATCAGCCTTTTGAATCCCGCAGGCCAGATCCAATTCGATAAACCATTTGTTTCCCTGATCTGGTGGGCCATCTCCTAAAGTTAAGTATTGGCCAGTAGTAGTAGGTTTTGATATAGATAGTAGGATTATTGTGTAAGTATTGATTGCTGTACATAATAAATGACCGTTGATTTCAATCTTACTAAGCGGTGTGCTGACTTATTAATCATAACTCGAGCTTGAACCACGTGGCGGTATCAGAAAGATACCTGGCGACTCGTGAGCAAAGGTGACATAATCAGAGCTAATAAACTAAGGCTAAAAAGAGCAACATAATTGCCGACTTCGCCGAGACCTGACATAGATGTGGAAAACCACTCCGGGAGAACCCCAGAAATTTGAATAAAATCCAATCGGAAACAAAAACAAAAAAACCACAAGTGTTCAAGCGGTTCTGGTTAATAATTCACAATTCGGAAGTGTGTGTATGCATGCGTAACTAACAGGGTTATAAGGTAACACTGATAGATTTTTGTTGCGTCAAAACTGTCGGAAGTCGGTATTTTCGGAAATTAGCGCAAGCCGTACCCGCATCTACGACACCATCTTAGCCCCCTGTTCCAAATTTGAACGTAGCGAGCAGATAAGAGAGATGGCAATGCAGGCAATGCAACGCCCCATGAACCCCGAAGAATTTGCAGTCGCACCGATCAGCAGCATTAAAGTGGGACAGTGTCCCATTTGGGAAGTGGAAATTCGCAAATTTCTACAGGGCAAAGGATGGCCCGTGTGGAGCGGTTTCTGTAATAATGACGGCTCAGGTCCCGGAGGTATAGGGCATACTTGGTGGGCGAACATGAGTGAAATTCATAAGAAAAGCTTAGCGAAAGCGCGAAAGCCGATGGCAATCGTGTCCTGCATGGCACAAGTGCGAGGCACAGAGGAGGTCGTCAGGACGCTCCGAAAAGAAATAGAAGGCATACATCGAATGAGTAAAGTCGATGTATGCGAGGTGGAAAAAGAGAATCTGGAATTGAAAAGACAGTTAGAAGCCAAGGACGAAGAGGTGGCTGACGCCAAACGGGGTCACCAGTCTTGTCTGGCGCATTTAAGCAGTTTTCAATCCCAGTATGAGAAGGCTTATCAGGACACGCAGCGTGCGGTCCTGGTTAAGAAAGAGACAGAGAAGCAGGTGGAGACGCTACAGAAGCAATGTAGTGATCTCAAGGCAGCCTTGAGAGCGCTCCACGCTGCAACCACGGAACAAAGGCAGAGTACCTTAGACCATGCGAAGTGCCTAAGCAAATTGCAGACCTGCAATCAATGCTTTCTGGCCAAAAGGGATTCCAAGACACCTTTGGGGAAAGGTTAGAACAGGAAGACGGCCCTGATTCGGAAGAATTGCAGGAGACAGCGCAGAGATATGTTCAGGGAACACGTGCGCACGGAAAGCCCCAAAGGTGGAAAGCACCCCCACACAGCAGGTAATACAGGCCCCCATGAACCCTGTAACAACCCACCGCACAGCCACAGCAGACGAGGCGGAGGTCTTATATTCCACCCCCCTCACAGTGACCCAATTACGGGACGCGTGTGCTAAAATCACACCGTTCCTCCCCGCTTCAGACCCCCACCATTTCTTTGCCACCATCAGACACCAGGCGACCTTGTATGGCCTGGATGAGAAAGAGCAGGTAAAGCTCACGATCCTCAGCTTAGACCCATCGGTCGCCGCAGCCCTTTCCGACCCACAGAATGTAGGAGGCACCCTTGCAGAAATGCATACCGCGATCCTGGATGCGATCGGGTATAACCGGGGCGACCCCATAGATGGCCTAAATAAGTGCAGACAGAAAAAGTCAGAACACCCCACAGCGTTCGCAGGACGCTTGTGGATTCACTTTGAAGTCGTTTTCGGAAACGTAGACCGTGCCCATTTGTCCACAGACAATATGGCCAAATGGACCCGCACCCTTATCTCCCATGCCACGGAAGCAGGACAGAATGCCTGTAGTAATTATGACCCCTCGGAGGAGGCTCATAATGAGAAGTGGGTGGTCAAAAGATTGTCCCGCGTTTGGGAACAAGGGGCTCACAGTAAACCCGCAGCTAGAACCCCTGAGGAAAAACAAGCCGCCGCAGACGAGCAGGCAGTAAGAACCACTCTTCACAACCCCGCCTGGGTAAACGAGGGAAAGAGCAGCCCCCCAGCAAAACCGCAAGAATGCTACAATTGCGGACAGTTGGGACATTTTGCCAAAGAATGCAAGGCCCCTAAAAAGCCAGAGAGCCCAACAGACAGGCACTCTCAATAAGAAAAAGGCAGAGCCCATACATAGCGTTAGCGCCCCGTCGGATCAGACAGACTTGACCGGAACGGACTGACGGTGTACAGGCTCCCCCAGTTGGGTCTGCGATACCCTTTGGGATATGTCAGGACGACCCGTAGTCGCAGCAAAGGTTAGGGGACAGCCGATCGAGCTTCTCTGGGACACAGGAGGGTCCCGCACAACCTTAAATTCCTCCACCCTTGGTAAGGACACGTGGCCCACTACAGCCACTATCACCCTCAGCGGCTTCACAGGCCACTCCCAGCAGGGACACATCACAACCTCTGTACCCATCCAAATCGGAACCATTAATACAAAACACCCCGTGGTGTTAGTCGACCTGCCCCCAACAGCGGAGCACATTTTGGGGATCGACTTCATGAATTCTCATCACCTCTCTTTCGATCCAGTCAACCATGTGTCTGGAAGATGGCGAAATCCGCTAGAGCCCCGCAACACTCAATATAGGGGATTATATGAACAAAATTAGCGCAGTAGGCGAGTTTTGGTTCAACCCCACCACACTCAGCACGGACCGACAGGTTAGGGCAGTCCTGCAAAAAAACAGGGCATCATTTGCGACCCACAAACACGACTGTGGACGGATGACCGGTTCCGTACAAATAACAGGACCGGACCCTAGACCCCAAAAGCAGTATGGATTCCCCCTAGAAGCAGAGGGAGAAATCCTCAAGGTTATAGAAAGTTTATTCGAGCAGAGCGTCCTAAGATCGGTAGCCTCAACTAATAATGCCCCGATTTGGCCAGTAAGGAAGCCCGACGGATCATGGCGCTTGACCATAGATTATCGGGAGCTCAATAAAGTCACCCCCGTAGCAGCCCCCACCGTTGCAACAAGTCCCGAGACCATGCTCAAACAGGGACTCCATGCCCGATATTTCACGGTTCTGGTCCATTCCATTGGCAAAGGCGTGCCAGTACAAATTTGCCTTCACTTTCAGAGCGCAGCAGTACATGTGGACATGCCTGCCACAAGGCTTCCACAACTCCCCCTCCATTTTCCACCGACAGCTGGCAAATGGACTAGCAAAACTTTCTCGCCCCGAATGTCTGGTACAGTATGTAGACGATCTACTACTGCAGACAGACACAAAGGAAGAGCACATTGAGCTTCTGTCCGAACTCCTGGAATTACTACATTCCATTGGCTGTAAAGTCAACCCCAAAAAGGCCCAGATATTGGAAGAAAAGGTGATATATTTGGGTACTATCATCACACACGGCAAACGCGAGATCGAGCACAAAAGAATTGACTCGATCGCTAAATTGCCCCTTCCCCAAAACGTTTCAGCCCTCCGGTCGTTTTTAGGACTGGTTGGCTACTGCCGAAACCACATCGACGGTTTCGCCAGCAAGGCAGCGCCCCTCTCAGACCTCCTAAAGAAGGGAGCCCCCTGGGAATGGCTTCCGCAGCATACGGATGCTGTGGAATCATTAAAACAGGCACTCATAGCCGCCCCCGCACTACAAGTTCCCGATCCGCTTTCCCCTTACGCAATAGAGGTAGCGACCACCTACCGCACCCTTTCTGCCGTGCTCCTGCAGGAACGGCACGACCAGCTAAGACCCGTGGCTTATGCCTCCCGAATTTTAGATGCTGTGGAGCAGGGATTCTCAGCCTGTGAGAGGCACCTGCTCACAGTTTTCTGGGCAGTCCAGCACTTCTCATACATTACCGGACTGAACCCCATCACTATTTTGACCGAGCACACCCCCACCCAACTTTTACTAGACGGACGACTTAAAGACGGTACCGTCAGCCAAATCCGCGCTGCTAGGTGGACCCTTCTCTTACAAGGACGGGACATCACAGTCAAACAGACCAAAACACACACATACTTAGCGGACAATCTACAGTACCCCGGAACCCCCCTGAGTGTGAAATCATCTCACCCCACCATAATACAGGCCCCTTTATAGCTAAAACACCCCCCAGAAAACTAGCCACTCCATCTCAGAACCCCCCTCACCCGGACACGTGTGACCCCATTAGAATCTATGTGGATGGATCTTCCACTGTCCTGGATGGGCAACGCATAACAGGTTGTGGGATTTATGTGGAGGACGCGCAGGGACGCGCCCTCGAGGAAATCGCATTAAAATTGCCCGGGCACTTAGGCGCGCAGGCGGCAGAGCTTGCGGCCATCGCTTACATTGTAGACCACCCAGATTCCTTCCCCAGCCCAGCAGACATATATTCAGACAGTCTATACGTCTGCAACAGCCTCACTGAATTTCTGCCCCTCTGGGAAACAAGAGGATTTGTTTCCGCTGATGGGAAACCCCTCCCATCAGCCCCATTACTCCGCCATATTTTGAAAAAAGCCATGAACCGGACCTTTGGCATTATAAAAGTCCGCAGCCACCATCGTTCCTCCCCCCCTGGAAATATGAAAGCTGATGCGTTGGCTAAGGCAAGATCCAGGCATGGGTACTTTTGGAAGCCCCCGAGAGCGCCCCAGTGAGTGCGCCAGTGAGTGCAGTTCAGGTCGTGCAGACTAGGATCGAAGATCTAGTCGAGGCCCAGAAGCAGGATAGCGCTCTCACTGAAATCGTGAAAGGGAAGTTTCCAACCTCATACGAGAGGTACAGAAATACAATAACCACACATGACGGTGTGGTGCTAAAGGACACCCTGTATGTAATTCCTGAGCAGGATAGGAACCAAATAATCTGTTTATTCCATGATGGTCAGGGACACCAGGGAATCGAACCCACCGCAGCCCACCTCAAACAGCTTTGTTGGTGGCCGAATCTCAAACAGGATGTATACCATTACATTGAGAATTGCCTCATCTGCGCTCAGAACAACCCAGATAGATATGCCAAAAAAGCACATCTCAGCCACACCCGACCCGTTAACGGCCCCTGGACTAACCTCCAGATCGATTTTATAGGTCCATTGCCCCCTTGCAGGAATGGCTATAAATATGTTCTGGTGCTCATAGACACTTTTACAAAGTGGGTGGAAGCATTTCCAGCCCACACCAACACCGCGAAAACCACCGCCAAAATCCTAGCCCACCACATCTTCACAAGATGGGGGACTCCCCCGCAGTATTGAGTCGGACCAAGGTTCTCACTTTACGGGACAGGTCATGCAGAACGTCCTCACGATATTTGGCATAACCCAAAAATTTCACATTGCGTTCCACCCACAGTCGAGTGGTATAGTGGAGCGTATGAATCGGACCCTAAAAACCACCCTTAGAAAAATGGTCCAGCAGAACAACACCACTTGGGATTCTGTCCTCCCCTTTGCGCTGATGTGTTTGCGTCACACTGTTTCCACCTCCACAGGTTACACCCCACACACCCTCATGACCAGACGCCCCATGAAAGGCACAGAGTACTTGTTGGGTTTAGACCTGACCGGCCCTGAAGTTACGGCATTCACCCACAAGAAAGCCGTTGAACAATTACTTGTAAATGTAACAACGGCTCAGTTAGCAGCCGCTGTTAAATTGGGCATTAAAAAGAAACAGAGCAAGGCCTGTTTTGATAAGGCAGTACATGCAACGGAGTATAATATAGGACAACAAGTGATGTTGTCTGTGTATAACCCCAGCACATTTCTGTCTCCGAAATACTCGGGTCTGTACTCGATTACGGATAAAGTAAGCCCATCGGTATATAAAATCAAATACCAAAATGGTAAGACTGCGTGGTTTCACATAAACCAGCTAAAGGCTTATGGAGCACAGTCAAACCACGCCCACCACGTCATGCTTGACGCAGCACACCAAACCCCGCCCACAGCCAACGTGACCACACCAACCCCCTCCAAGTCCAGCCCAGACACGGACTCACCCCCGACTCCACCCACAAACTTTACACTCCGCCCCGGAACGCCCACTGACTGCAGCAGCAGAGACAGCGACTGTGACTCTGACGACAGCCACAGCACGCCTCCCTACTATCCTGGTCCCACACCCAGCGACTCCGAGTTCGACTCCAGTGACCCCTTCCTCATCACTTTCTTAAACAAACCACACCACCGACCACCGAACCACATGGACGACCCCGACTTTATCCCCACACAACTTGACGAACGCCATTGGCACCGCGACAACTCCTACAGACTCATCCGCAACGACGAGAGCAACCCCAACTCATACCACGCAGCCCTCTCAACTTTAATTCACTCCAGAGTTTGGCACCAGGGAGAAGGGGACGACCCCGAGTCAGACCCCCAATCCGCCAACCCCTTTGCGACCCTGTTCGCAACAGAGAACTGAGGTGTCCACATGATGATTTAAAGGAGACACTTGGTGAAAAGTGTTGTCCTTCCTGATGGAACCTGCAGGATGTTTTGCGCTGTTTGTAGGATTGTTTAAATGTTGTTCGTCCGACAGGAGAAGTTTCTCACCGCCACACACCCATTCACCTGAAACTTTTTAGCTCTTTCCAAAACCCCCACCGCGGCCAGACGCTTGTTCAGTGGTACCAACTTGTCCACAGATACCACAATGGTCAGCAGACCACACGCTCGTTCAGAGGAACTAGCTTTTCAGCTGGTACTGGTCCAAGTGCCAGACGCCCGTTCTGATTCGGGGGTAGAAGCACAGCACTAGCTTTTCAGCTGGTACTGGTTCAAGGCCAGACGCCCGTTCTGATTTGACGGGAGAATCACAGCAGCAACCCCACCATGATGACTACATTTTTGCCCGTTCTTGTCGGTTGCTCAGGCAGTGGAGAAACGGCGTGAGACCCGCCCTGCCTGGGGACCCCCCCGCTGGTCAAAAATGCTCGGGTAGGGGACATACGGTATTGGTAGCCGTCCTACCCGGGGACTCCATCCAAATCTTACCTGTCGCGGCCCATACGCACCTCATTCGACCTTTTCCTTTCAAAACAGTTTTATTTATTTAGGCGACCCTTGGGTTGCTGCCTCATGCTATTTACATCCAGGAACATTTGGATGATAAACTTAGCACTGGTTCACCATTGGGAAGTGTGCCGTGTTCTAACATTTGTTTTGGAAAAAAAAAAATGGGGGGGAAGTCACATATTGTGACCAATTATAAGGGTTTAATGGGCCCCAAGAAGGACAGACACACTAACATACCGGATATTATACCAAGGTAGTTACAGAGACTCTGCTTGTTTTACAGAACTCCAGACGCTCCAGGACCGGAGAAAACAGAGAACACAAAGAAAGAAAAAGAAAGAGGACAGCCATGAGGACTTCTTTCATCGTGATCAAGATTTTTATACTGAACATTTGGTTGCGCGGGAACGCGATCCCCATTACTTCAATGCCGTTAATGTTTCACTGCCCCGCAGTACCGAGGGCCCAGTCACCAGCCACGCTGCATTATCCTGGTGTGCCAAGTTCATAACTGTCGTACGTCATTGAAGCACTATTAGCGTTGGCAATACTCTGCTGTGCAGTGCAGACTATGCGCCTCCGCAAATGGCGAAGGAGAGCCTACCGCGCTCGAACCCCAGTATATCGGATCCAATCCCTTATATTCGGTTATGACCAGATCCCAGACCCCCGCAACCTATAAAACAAAAAAATAAAGAACAAGCACTTGCGTTTTTCTGTAAATAAACGATGTACGAAACTGCCAGTAACAAAAAAATGTATGAACATAGAACATAGAAAAATACAGCACAGAACAGGCCCTTCGGCCCACGATGTTGTGCCGAACCTTTGTCCTAGATTAATCATAGATTATCATTGAATTTACAGTGCAGGAGGAGGCCACTCGGCCCCTTGAGTCTGCACCGGCTCTTGGAAAGAGCACCCTACCCAAACTCAACACTTCCACCCAACACCAAGGGCAATTTGGACATGAAAGGGCAATTTATCATTGGCCAATTCACCTAACCCGCACATCTTTGGACTGTGGGAGGAAACCGGAGCACCCGGAGGAAACCCACGCAGACACGGGGAGGACATGCAGACTCCGCACAGACAGTGACCCAAGCCGGAATCGAACCTGGGACCCTGGAGCTGTGAAGCAATTGTGCTATCCACAATGCTACCGTGCTGCCCTTGAGAACAAATAAATCTACACTATCATTTTACTGCAATCCATGTACCTATCCAATAGCTGCTTGAAGGTCCCTAATGTTTCCGACTGAACTACTTCCACAGGCAGTGCATTCCATGCCCCCACTACTCTCTGGGTAAAGAACCTACCTCTGATATCCCTCCTATATCTTCCACCTTTCACCTTAAATTTATGTCCCCTTGTAATGGTTTGTTCCACCCGGGGAAAAAGTCTCTGACTGTCTACTCTATCTATTCCCCTGATCATCTTATAAACCTCTATCAAGTCGCCCCTCATCCTTCTCCGTTCTAATGAGAAAAGGCCTAGCACCCTCAACCTTTCCTCGTAAGACCTACTCTCCATTCCAGGCAACATCCTGGTAAATCTTCTTTGCACCTTTTCCAAAGCTTCCACATCCTTCCTAAAATGAGGCGACCAGAACTGTACACAGTACTCCAAATGTGGCCTTACCAAAGTTTCGTACAGCTGCATCATCACCTCACGGCTCTTAAATTCAATCCCTCTGTTAATGAACGCGAGCACACCATAGGCCTTCTTCACAGCTCTGTCCACTTGAGTGGCAACTTTCAAAGATGTATGAACATAGACCCCAAGATCTCTCTGCTCCTCCACATTGCCAAGAACTCTACCGTTAACCCTGTATTCCGCATTCATATTTGCCTTCCAAAATGGACAACCTCACACTTTTCAGTATGATCCTGAGCTTGACTGCCAAGCCAGGAAAGAATATATGGAATGTTATGATTGTTGTTGTATGTTTTAGAGAGATAGGATGATGCAATGCTTGATGAGTGTATTTAGGTAAAATTAGAGGTTCCAAGTTTTATTTTTTTAGATGCATGCCCCTGCCTGACATAGCGCCCTCAAGAATTGTTTAGGTAATTTTTTGTGCATAGCTAGGGTCAGAGTAGTGGCCATGTAGGAGGTGTTCCCCCCCCCAGTTAGGGAACGGAAAGGACAACATTTATGTGATCCTTCACGCTTCGCGTTAGGATCACAAGGAGGGTCTGTAGCCATCTAAAATGGCTGATTCCCTATTAATTTGACCAAAACCCGATTTAAAATGGCTAACCGAAAAGGCTGATGGGAAAAGCAGCGAACAGGACACAAACGGACAGCTGCAGACAGAATAGCGTATTCGGCTCTGGGGAAGTCGGCCCAGATCGATACCTACGCCATTAGCAGCACATCAACACAGACATCTGCCGTTTAATCGGCTATCCCCGGGAACAATTGCAACATATTAGCAATTGAATGCCGGGCCAGATCTTTCGGCGCCTGCAGTGGCCGAAACAAAGACAGGTGGAACGACCACCACCCAATCGAGGAATCGCCCCATTATTGGAGCATATCGAACCCAGTGATTGGGAACTAGTCCAATCACTTGGGACTCAGGGTCAACGGCCACCCCGAGAGGTGGGAAGCCCCTGGGCCCCGAAAAGGTGAGGGGCCAAGTTCAGATCTCTCTCGCTCTCTCCCTTCTTCACCTGCTCGCAACCTTCGCAAGAACCTTCGACAAAGAACCGTAAGTCTGACTCCAGCGATCGCTACCCGATAGAGATTCCTAGCCATCGACCCGTATCAGCCTTTTGAATCCCGCAGGCCAGATCCAATTCGATAAACCATTTGTTTCCCTGACCTGGTGGGCCATCTCCTAAAGTTAAGTATTGGTCAGTAGTGGTAGGTTTTGATATAGATAGTAGGATTATTGTGTAAGTATTGATTGCTGCACATAATAAATGACCGTTGATTTCAATCTTACTAAGCGGTGTGCTGACTTATTAATCATAACTCGAGCTTGAACCACGTGGCGGTATCAGAAAGATACCTGGCGACTCGTGAGCAAAGGTGACATAATCAGAGCTAATAAACTAAGGCTAAAAAGAGCAACAATCTGTACATACATTTGCACATACACCAGGGACTGCAGCACAGATGTGACAGCCACAGCATCACTAGAGGGAGCATCAGAGACGGGTATAAAGGGTCGAGCCCAAGGCAGGATCCGCCTCTTTTAGGAGCACCGAGCTAGTGAGCAGCAGCACACAGGGACAGCTCAGCATAGGCAGTTTACCTTAGTTTCACTGGTGATACCTCCTGACTGCTTTACATCTAGTTGAGCTTTGGAAGCAGAATGAACCCTTTGAATAAAGTGTTTGTGTTAACTGTAAGTCTACAGTCGTTATTCAGAATTAGAGAATAACATGTGGTACCAGGTGTGGTTTCAGCAAGCCAGCTGGACACCAGCAAGAGAAGAGAACTTAAACCAGACATTCGACCAAGGAAGGCCTCGCAGCATTCCGACCCTTCAGATACCAACCTCCACGCCTGCTCAAGACCACTGGTAATATGCATTCCAATTGGAAACTTGTTATATAACAGTTTAAAATATGTCTAGAAGCTAAGGATCTAACCTCAGCGTCTGATGCCAGGAAGATAGCCTTGCTCTTATCCCTGGCAGGTCCACAGGCATTAGAAATATATAATTCCTTTACCTACCTGGAAGGGGAGGACAAGGGCAAGCTGGAAATAATCATGAAAAAATTTGAAACCCACTGTCAATCTGAAGTCAATGAGATATTTGAAAGATTCAAGTTCACCAGGCGTTTGCAAAAACCGGGAGAATCTTTCAGTAGTTTTGTAACTGATTTAAAATTAGTTAAATTAGTGCTCAATCCTGCAACTTTGAAAACCTCCGTGACTCTCTCATCAGAGACCAGATAGTCAGTGGTATATCTGATGAGGGACTTGGAAAATCCTTATTAAAACGAAAAGACTTAACCCTAGAAACAGCCATGCAAAGATGCTCTACTTATGAAAAAAGTAAAGAAGAACATGAGTTTACTTACCGGGACCAAGGCCTTCACCACGAGGTCGAGCCCGTCAAAATGGTGGCCCAGGGGTCCAGAAGGTGCTCCTCTAGCAGCAATCCCGCGTGCGCGAACCTGGATGCAGGCCACACGCATGCATAGTTCTCCCGAAGATTTGACACGGAAGAAAGGCCTACTGCGCATGCACGAGCGTAGAGGAACAGTGTCATGACGTGTCCCTGCTGTGGACACGCCCACTTAAAAGGGCACTGTCCAGATTCTGGAAAACAATGTTTAAAGTGTGTCAAATACAATCACTTTGCCTCACAGTGCAGCGCTGCACTGCTAATGAAGACAACAAGACAGAAACACATGAACTTCAACGTAAAAAGCATAGACTCAACGGAGCACAAAAAAAACAATGATGAGTATTCCTCGGATGAGGACAACCTCGCTTGCGGAAACTCGCTTGTCGTGGACACGATCGAGACAATTGAGGACCATGACTCAACAATCATGCCTCACCCGGTCAACAGCATTGATTCCAGCAGTGAGTGGACTGCGACTGTGCAAGTCAATGACTTTCCATTAGTCGTCAAGCTTGACACGGGGGCCTCAGCTAACCTCCTCACTAGTAAGGATCTCTATTCGATTCCAGGAGACCATGAAATAATACCCGCTGCATGTTGGCTGAAGGACTACAACAGCAATCAGATCGCTTCAAAGGGATCGTGCCATCTCCGGGTGGACAACAAGACGATACGCAAGCAGCTACAATTCGAGATTGTAGACGACAATAAATCATCACTGTAAGGCGTTCTGGTCTGCAAAGACTTGCAGCTGGTGCAACGCATTTACATGCATACCCAGGATCCATCAAGCCTGGAAGCTAAAATCCACAGCATGTTACAAGAATACCCCGACGTATTTAAAGGCATGGGCACCCTATCCTGCCAATACAAAATCATGCTGAAGACTGGCGCCAAACCCGTCATTCAGCTGCCCAGGAGGGTTCCAACTCCGCTGCGGGAGAAGTTGAAAGCAGAACTCAGACTGCAGTCACAAGGCGTAATATCGCGAGTCACACAGCCGACTGACTGGGTTAGCTCCATTGTCTGTGTTAAGAAACCTTCTGGAGATCTTTGCATATGCATAGACCCGAAGGACCTGAACCACAACATTCGCCGGGAACACTACCCCATCGCCAAGCGTGAAGAGATCACATCTGAGATGTCGAATGCTCGTATCTTCACCAAACTAGATGCCTCACAGGGATTTTGGCAGATACTGCTCGATGATTCGAGCAGATTACTGTGTACGTTCAACACGCCATTTGGATGTTTCTGCTTCAATCGCATGCCCTTTGGCATTATCTCTGCGTCAGAGATCTTCTACAGGCTAATGGAGCAAATGACCGAGGGCATCGAGGGTGTCAGAGTCGAATGGGATGAGATCATCGTATGGTCCACCACTGAAGAAGAACACCTCTGCCGTCTGAAGAAGGTGTTTCAGAGGATTCATAAATACGTTTTGAAACTGAACCAGGCAAAATGCACATTTGCGAAGGAGTCTGAAACCTTTTTGGGTGACACCATATCATCACAGGTTGTCAGCCCTGATGAGGTGAAAATTGCTGCAATATGGACCATGAAGACACCACACAAGAAGAAGGCGGTGCTACAATTTCTGGGCTTTGTCAACTTCCTCGGCAGGTTCATCCCAATCCTGACGCACGGACGGTAGCTTTACGCAATCTCCTACGAAAGACATTTGAGTGGACACAAGGTCACCAAAAGGAATGGGTGGATCTCAAACAGCAACTAACGAGGGCACCGACCCTTGCTTTCTTTGACGCAACCAGACCCACCAAGATCTCCACTGACGCCGGCCAGGACTGGATTGGCGCCGTTCTCCTCCAACAGGACGACCAGTCTGACCGGGTCCCGGTGGCATACGCGTCCAGGGCCATGACCGCAACTGAGTGCAGATATGCACAAATCGGAAAAGAATGTCTCGGACTCCTCACTGGGATTCTGAAGTTCCATGACTATGTGTACGGCCGGCACACGTTCATAGTGGAAACCGAACGCAGACCGTTGGTCCATATCATAGACAAGGATCTAAATGACATGACACCTCCTCTGCAGCACATCATGATGAAGCTGCGAAGGTATGATTCCACCCTAGTATACACCGCGGGAAGAGACCTTGCCATTGCCGACGCACTGTCCCGATCCATTGGCACTGACAACGCACCATCAGCCCCTATCAGAGAAATCGAGGCCCAAACACAGTTATGCATGAAGAATTTGCCTGCTCGGATGAGAAGCCTTGCCTAATCTGACAGGAGATGCAGAAAGACGCAACCTTACGGAGAGTGCTGCACCTACTCCAGCACAGTTGGACGAGGGGACAATGTCCACAATTTCAGAATGTCAAGTCAGAACTGATTGAAGTTGACGGCCTGCTGCTACGCAATGCGCAGATTGTGATTCCGGCCACACTCCGCGCCGAGATGCTCCGTAAGATTCTTGAAGGCCACCTAGGAATTGAGAAAGGCTGTGTACTGGCCCAGCATGAATCAAGACATAACGGACATGGTCATGACATGTGACACCTGTCAAAGACATCAACCTGCACAGTGTAAAGAACCACTGCAGCAATACAAACTCACAATGGCGCCATGGACAAAAGTGGGCATTGACCTATTTCATGCCGCAGGGCATGATTACGTCTTGATCGTGGACTATTACTCAAACTATCCGGAGGTACTGAAACTCCATGATCTCACGTCTTCATCTGTCATCAAGGCGTGCCAGGAGACATTCTCGCGACATGGAATCCCGTGTGTGGTAATGTCAGATAATGGCCCCTGCTTCGCGAGCTGGGAATGGAAAGAGTTCTCAGACCGCTACAGCTTGACGGCTACAGCTTTCGGCATGTAACTTCCAGTCCACGCTACGCACAGTCAAATGGGAACGTGGAAAAGGGTGTCCACATTGTTAAACAACTTATTAGCAAGGCAACAGATTCACGCTTGGACATCAACCTAGCGCTGTTGTCCTACCGAGCAACCCCATTGAGCTCAGGATTGTCGCCAGCGCAGATGCTCTTCGGCAGGGACATCCGGACACCCCTCCCTGCGATTCATTTCCGAGACCCCGATAACGCTCTGGTACTCGACACAATGCGGGTACTACGGTCCAAACAAAAACAATACTACGATCAACATGTGATCCCACTCAAGCCACTGAACATGGGCAACATCGTCAGGATCAGGGACCCAGAAGGCGGATGGTCTGAGCCAGCCACGGTGATCAGGCAGGAGGCACCGCGGTCCTATATTGTCAAGTCGTCGGCAGGAGTACTCTTTTGCCGTAACCGCCGGGATCTGTTAATGCTTCGGCCTACAACGCCGGTGTTTCCCACACTGGACTTGACCAAGTCCATTAGTCCACAGGACGTTCCTCGCCACACAACGCCAGACAGTACTCATGATGACATCAAACCGTTATCCCTACTACCACCGTTACGACGCTCCAGCAGAAGCCGTAAGGCACCCGACCGGCTCGATTTGTAACGACACTTCAACACACGCACAAGACAAATATGAACATTTCTCATGATGGACTCATAACACTGTTAATTGTTTCTGTATTACTTTATCATTTTCACAGTGTGCAGATTTGCTTATTCTCACCACTTGTTATGTACAGTTTTCTTGAGGCCAGTCTAGAAAACGTATCAAGTCAAAAGGGGAGGGGATGTAGTGATCTGTATATCTGTACATACATCTGCACATACACCAGGGACTGCAGCACAGATGTGACAGGCACAGCATCACTAGAGGGAGCATCAGAGACGGGTATAAAGGGTCGAGCCCAAGGCAGGATCCGCCTCTTTTAGAAGCACAGAGCTAGTAAGCAGCAGTACATAGGGATAGCTTAGCATAGGCAGTTTACCTTAGTTTCACTGGTGATACCTCTTGACTGTTTTACATCTAGTTGAGCTCTGGAAGCAGAACAAACCCTTTGAATAAAGTGTTTCTGTTAACTGTAAGTCTACAGTCATTACTCAGAATTAGAGAATAACATAGAGAGGAGGAAGGTCGATGTCTTGGCCTTCGCCTTTCTGATTGCACGGCGACGAATATTACTTGAGTGGCGGTCGGCATCGCCACTGGGGATAGCAGCATGGTTGGGTGACCTGTACAACTTCCTGCGGCTAGAGCAGGGGAGTTTGAGAAAAGGTGGTGGATGTTTGTGACCATGTTTGAGGAACTGTTCATCGCAGGGGGGGGGTGTGTGTGTATGTGGGGGGGGGGGGGGGTGGTGAAAAAGGAGGAAAATCTGTACAAACAGTATAGTTGATTGTTGGGAAGACTGATTCCCGGGGTGTTTATTTGCTGTAACTACTTTGATACAAGTTTGAATAAAATGCATTTTTTTTTTTTTTTAAAGTGTGGCAGGTTGGTGGGTATCGGAGCAATAGGTCAGAAGATGAAAAAATTGAGGGAGAACTAGGAAATAGGGTGACTCTGGTTCTGAGGAAGAGCAGACAGGGAGATGTTGCTGAAAACAGCGGGTCTGGTGGCCTGAAGTGCATATGTTTTAATGCAAGAAGTGTAACAGGTAAGGCTTGGATTAGTTCTTGGAACTAAGATGTTGCTGCCATTACAGAGACCTGGTTGAGGGAAGGACAAGATTGACAGCTAAACATTCCAGGATTTAGATGTTTCAGGTGGGATAGAGGGGGATGTAAAAGAGGTGGAGGTGTTGCGCTACTTGTTAGGGAGAATATCTCAGCTGTACTGCGGGAGGACACATCGGAGGGCAGTGAGGCTCTATGGATAGAGATCAGGAATAAGAAGGGTGTAGTCACAATGCTGGGGGTTTACTACAGGTCTCCCAACAGCCAGCGGGAGATAGAGGAGCAGATAGGTGGACAGATTTTGGAAAAGAGTAAAAGCAACAGAGTTGTTGTCATGGGAGACTTTAACTTCCCCAGTATTGACTGGGACTCACTTAGTGCTAGGGACTTGGATGGGGCAGAGTTTGTGAGGAACATCCAGGAGGGCGTCTTAAAACAATATGTAGATTGTCCAACTAGGGAAGGGGTTATACTGGACCTGGTATTGGGGAATGAGCCCGGACAGGTGGTAGAAGTTTCAGTCGGGGAGCATTTCGAACAGTGACCACAATTCAAAGTGCTGGTGGACAAGGATAAGAGTGGTCCTAGGGTGAATGTGCTAAATTGGGGGAAGGTTAATTATAAAAATATTAGGCGGGAACTGAAGAACATAGATTGGGGGCGGATGTTTGAGGGTAAATCAACATATGACATGTGGGAGGCTTTCAAATGTCAGTCGAAAGGAATTCAGGACCGGCATGTTCTTGTGAAGAAGAAGGATAAATATGGCAAATTTCGGGAACCTTGGATAACGAGAGATACTGTAGGCCTCATCAAAAAGAAAAAGGAGGCATTTGTCAGGGCTAGAAGGCTGGGAACAGACGAAGCCTGTGTGGAAAGTAGGAAGGAACTTAAGCAAGGAGTCAGGAGGGCTAAAAGGGGTCACGAAAAGTCATTGGCAAATAGGGTCAAGCAAAATCCCAAGGCTTTTTACACGTACATAAAAATCAAGAGGGTAGCCAGGGAAAGGGTTGGCCCACTGAAGGACAGGCAAGGGAACCTATGTGTGGAGCCAGAGGAAATGGGTGAGGTACTAAATGAATACTTTGCATCAGTATTCACCAAAGAGAAGGAATTGGTGGATGTTGAGTCTGGAGAAGGGTGTGTAGATAGCCTGGGTCACATTGAGATCCAAAAAGACGAGATGTTGGCTGTCTTGAAAAATATTAGGGTAGATAAGTCTCCAGGGCCTGATGGGATCTACCCCAGAATACTGAAGGAGGCAAGAGAGGAAATTACTGGGTCCTTGACAGAAATCTTTGGATCCTCACTGTCTTCAGGTGATGACCCGGAGGACTGGAAAATAGCCAAAGTTGTTACTTTGTTTAAGAAGGGTAGCAAGGAAATCCAGGGAACTACAGGCCGGTGAGCCTTACGTCAGTGGTAGGGAAATTACTGGAGAGAATTCTTCAAGACAGGATCTATTCCCATTTGGAAGCAAGTGGTCGTATTAGCGAGAGGCAGCACGGTTTTGTGAAGGGGAGGTGTGTCTCACTAACTTGATAGAGTTTTTCGAGGAGGTCACAAAGATAATTGATGAAGGTAAGGCAGTGGATGTTGTATATCTGGACTTCGGTAAGGCCTTTGATAAGGTCCCTCATGGCAGACTGGTACAAAAGGTGAAGTCACATAGGATCAGAGGTGAGCTGGCAAGATGGATAAAGAACTGGCTAGGTCATGGAAGGCAGAGACTAGCAATGGAAGGGTGCTTTTTTGATTGGATGGCTGCGACTAGTGGTGTTCCGCAGGGATCAGTGCTGGGACCTTTGCTGCTCGTAGTATCTATAAATGATTTGGAGGAAAATGTAACTGGTCTGATTAGTAAGTTTGCAGACGACACAAAGGTTGGTGGAATTGCGGATAGCGATGAGGACTGTCAGAGGATACAGCAGGATTTAGATTGTTTGGAGACTTGGGCGGAGAGATGGCAGATGGTGTTTAATCCGGACAAATGTGAGGTAATGCATTTTGGAAGGTCTAATACAGGTGGGGAATATACAGTGAATGGTAGAACCCTCACGAGTATTGGCAGTCAGAGAGATCTTGATGTACAGGTCTACAGGTCACTGAAAGGGGCAACACAGGTGGAGAAAGTAGTCAAGAAGGCATGCTTGCCTTCATTGGCCGGGGCATTGAGTATAAAAATTGGCAAGTCATGTTGCAGCTGTATAGAACCTTATTTAGACCACACTTGTAGTCTAGTGTTCAATTCTGGTCGCCACACCACCAGAAGGATGTGGAGGCTTTAGAGAGGGTGCAAAAGAGATTTACCAGGATGTTGCCTGGTATGGAGGGCATTAGCTATGAGGAGCGGTTGAATAAACTCGGTTTATCCTCACTGGAACGACGGAGGTTCTGGGGCGACCTGATAGAGGTCTACAAAATTATGAGTGGCATAGACAGAGTGGATAGTCAGAGACTTTTGCCCAGGGTAGAGAGGTCAATTACTATGGGGCATAGGTTTAAGGTGTGAGGGGCAAGGTTTAGAGTTGATGTACGAGGTAAGTTTTTTTACAAAGAGGGTAATGGGTGCCTGGAACTCGCTGCCGGAGGAGGTGGTGGAAGCAGGGACGATAGTGACATTCAAGGGGCATCTTGACAAATACATGAATAGGATGGGAATAGAGGGATACGGACCCCGGAAGTGTAGAAGATTTTAGTTTAGACGGGCAGCATGGTCGGCGCAGGCTTGGAGGGCTGAAGGCCTTGTTCCTATGCTGTTCTTTTCTTTGTTCTTGAGCATATCGACATTCTGTTGGTGTCATTGCTCTGGATCCATATGCAACAGGAACCCAAGATGAGCTGTCGTCTTTTTGCAACAGTACTGCTCCTATTCCATCCTGACTTACATCAGTGGATATTTTCGTCTCCTGTTTGGATCAAAAAAAGGCTAATTTAGGTTCAGTTGTTTGTTGTACTTTCAAATCTTGCCACTCTTTCTGATGGTCATCTATCCTCTCGAAAGGGGTAGATTTCTTGATTAAGTGTCTAAGAGCTGTTGTTCTAGTTGACAAATTAGGCATGAATTTGCCAGGAAGTTGACAAAGGCTAGAAATCGTACTAATGCTTTTTTATCTTTAGGTACTATGTTCTTTGGTGGATGACCAGATGATAATGTCATCTACGTATCCCCGAACACCTTCATTTCCTTCCGTCATTTGTTCCATGATGCGGTGCAATACTTCAGATGCAGATATTATCCCGAAAGGCTTACGATTGAAACAAAATCTTCCAAAAGGTGTATTAAAGGTGCAGAGTTGTCTCCTTGAGTCATCCAGTTGCATTTTCCAGAAAACCTGCGATGCATCTAATTTTGTGAAGATGCGTGCATTTACCATCTCGCTGGTGATCTCTCGTTTTGGAATGGGATTTTTTTGTTGAGATCCTTGGGATCAATAAAGAGCGTAGATCACCTGACAGTTTCTTCACGCAAACCATCGCATTGACCTCACCAGTCGGTTTAATGACTCTAGAAATCATCCCTTGGTTCTGAAGTTGCTCTAATTCTTGCTTCAATCTTTCTCTTAGCGGAGCAAGAATTCTCCGAGGAGGATGTGCCACAGGTTTAGCATCCGTCTTTAACAGAATCTTATACTTGAATGGCAGTGTATCCATGCCTTTAAATACATCTGGATATTGATTTAAAATGCTTTGGATATCTTCATTCCGTATGGGCTGAGACGAAGTTGCAGTATAAATTTGCTGCATTAGGTGCAACTCCTTGCAGGCTTGTGCAGCTAAGAGTGATGATTTATCTGACTTGACAATCTCAAATCTTAGTCATGCATACCTGCAACTAGATGAAGAGTCTCAGAATCTCAGTGACACAATAAACACCCACAAGGGCCTCTTTTAGTACACAAGACTAGCTTTCGGTATCACTTCAGCTTGTGTTATTTTCCAGCTTACGATGGGAGCTCCAGGGAATTCCCAAGGTCTACCGCGACAATGCTGGCACCACCCCCAAAGAACACACGTCTAACCTAGAATCATAGAATTTGCAGTGCAGAAGGAGGCCATCCAGAAGGAGGAAGTATTACAGAGCTTTCAGGATGAGGGGTATGCCTCAAATGCAAAAGGTGTACTTTCCGGGCCTCAGAAGTGATGTATCTAGGATTTTGTTTTGGTGTGACAAGTTTGCATCCTCCAGAAGAAAAGGTGAAGGCTATATGTGAAATCTCTGCACCCAAAAATGTCAGTGAGCTCAGATCCTTCGTATGGTAAATTATTATGGAAGATTCATTTTGAATTTGGTACCATTACACCAGCTACTAAAGAAACATCAATGGTGACAATGGAGGAAGCCCCAAGAAGAAGCTTTTCGAGTGGTGAACCAACTTGTAGTCCTCTAACCTCTTGGATCACTTGATCCTGGAAAACCAATCGTGTTCATTGGGTTGCGTCCCATTACGATATCGGGAAGTATTAACCCACAAGATGGGGATGATTCTGAGTTCCCTATCGGCTTTGCCTTGAGGACCCTTTCAGAAGCAGAATGGAATTATACTCGGATTGAGATGGAAAGCTTAGCAGTTAAAAGATGTTGTAAAGAAATTCCACCAATATGTGTATGGTCAGCAGTTTGACATAGTGACCAACCAAAAACCTTACTGGGACTCTTAAGGGACGACAAGCTTATCATGGTAGCACAGTGGGTAGCACTGTTCTTTGTTCCGGGCAGCACGGTAGCGCAATGGTTAGCACAGTTGCTTCACAGCTCCAGGGTCCCAGGTTCGATTCCCGGCTTGGGTCACTGTCTCTGCGGAGTCTGCACCTTCTCCCTGTGTCTGTATGGGTTTCCTCTGGATGCTCCGGTTTCCTCCCTCAAGTCCTGAAAGACATGGGGTGGAATTCTCCCACCCCACGCCGGGTGGGAGAATCGCCCGGGCGCCGTGCGAGTCCCGCAACGCCGTCCCGACGCCCGCACGCGATTCTCCCACCCCCCCCAAACCGCGAATCACGGCTGGCCGCTGGGAAAATCGCCGCTTGCTGTTGATAATGGGCGAGCGGCGATTCTTCGGCCTGGATGAGCTGAGCGGCCTGCCCAATGCGACAGATTCCCGCCGGCGCCATCCACACCTGGTTGCTGCCGGCGGGAACAGCACAGGAACGCTGGGGGGGGCGGCCTGTGGGGGGGGGGCGAGAGGGGTTCCTGCACCGGGGGGGGGTGCT